>NC_073227.2:42453787-42756818 GCF_029281585.2 Gorilla gorilla gorilla | reverse complement strand
CATGTATTCTGCTTATAGAGCTACCTGGCAAGGATATTTGGGAGGGATTTAAAACTCTTTTCCATCATATTTCAATTAAGAGAGAAGCTTCTGGAGTGACACTTTATTTCCTCACTTAGTTTTTACCTGAGAAGGAATTCTAACGGAAAAGTCTGGGGGAAAAACTAGGCATGTGTAACTCAGAGTAAGTCTTCCCAGCAAAAGCCTGCATTCCCATCACTTCTTAGCCATTTTCAGACTTAACAGTACAGGTACTGTCTTTGTGGCTAGACTTAAAATTGAACATTTGCCTTTGAGTAACTAAAGTTTGCAATATTTATGAAAACTAAGGCTTAATTATAAAAAAATTATTAATAAAGCAATACTTTTACCTCCATTTGTCTAACTGTCATAATTATCTGTCCTTTGTTCTAATACCAGGCAGAGAAAAGGTATGTTACTTATCAGCAGCCGTGCTAAAACTTCAAACTGTGCCTTCCCCTTTCTTGATTCACGATCTAGTGTGGAGTGAGCTCTTCTGGACTAATAACTTCAGTGGGCCCAATGGGTCTCAAGTCCCCAAGAAGGTCTCTGCAGGTTTTGCTTCAAAGAAGAAAATGCATACTTAACCCTGTGTTTAACCATCTTTTAATCCCACTCAGTAGGCTCAATTGTACGTTGCTTTCTCCTTCAGCTCACCAGCATGAAACAAAACAGAAGCTGTAGAGAAAGGATATCTAAAAGAGCATTGTTACTTGTCTGGCCTTCTGGTTTTCTCAATCATCTATGATATCTTTCTTCACCTAGTATTAATAAACCTTAATTTCTGCTTCAATTGCAGTGGCCCAGGGGATTATAATAGACCCAGCCTGAGGATGTTTGTTTTTAAAGGGGCAGTTTGGGATAAAAATTTATTTCAGAGGGGTATATAACTTCGTTTGGGAGTGTCAAAGGAAGATTATTTAATGATAATAATACATAAATGAAGGTCTGATTTATAAAGAAGAAATATAAGAGTTGTTTTTCCAGGAAGAAATGATGAGGTGGAGTCAAGAGATAGTATGATCAAGGAGCATAGAGAAGTCTGCAATAGCCAAAGTCCCAAGAAATACAAGAAGCATGGCACAATGTGAGGCTTGAGAGATTATAAAGCAAATGCTGGCTAACCATGTAGAAGATGAGAGGTGTAGTTGCTGGTGAAAGTTGCAAATGTGTTTGAAATCACTCTTGATTTAGTGGGAAAAAGGTTAATAGATAAACCACTATAAATACACTTTGAAGGACAGGTACAATTTCTAAAAATATCTCTACCCTTTTCTTCTTGGTTTCCAGTGCTCTGTAATTTTAAATAAGCTTCTTTGTCTAGATTGATAGCGTATCCTCATCTATAAAACGCTGATCTACGACAGAGACTTCTAATCTTTAAATAATGAGTTTTAGTGACCCGTGAATCTAATTTGAAAGGTGCTATAGCATCGCAACACAGTACAGTATTATGATCTAGTTTTTAAAATATTCAGTATCATTATGCCTTTAAAACATTCTTAAGAATTAGGTTGATTATACATGAGCATTTTCTGAGTGAGTCCAAGAATGTAAATGATTGCTTGGATGGTTAACTCTAGCTTGAATTATTTCAGCAAAGACGGACCAAAGGCAAGTGACGAAAAGTTTAAAATTTATCAACTTCTATAAGCAGCTGTCAGTTCAGTTTATATTCTTTGGATAATGGACAGTTTAAGTGAATTATGTTGCTTTAACATTCCAAGCTGATTTGGAATATTTCCAGAACTTCTCCATTATTCTAAATATATAGTGCAACCCTCTCTAGAATTCAAGAGCTGTCACCTTTATATTTCCAATCAGAAACAAATTGCAGAGTAGCATAGTCCTACATCATGGAAATATTTGAATTTCATTTCCCTAAAGGACAAATGTTTCACCAATTGAATATGACAAATAATGAGATTCTGGTTTTTAATGTACATATGCATGTAATTTCTATTGCCTTATGAGTATCTTTCAAATTGACTCTGATCCTTATTGCTAACGAGGTTGCATACTTTCATTTAATAAATACAATGATAAATATATAGCCAACAATATCACCAGTCTTATTTCTTCATTTTTCAGTACTTTCTGTGTATGAAGACTAAGTTTTGCATTATGGTCTGCATTAAAGTGAATTATGGTACATCTTTCAGTATTAGCATATAGTCTTCATTTTTGAGTCTTAGTATCAAAATATAAATGCCTCAGAGACTTTTCTTGAACCAGTACCTTCTATCTTCCATTGTTATTCCCTTGTACCCACAAATAAATCCTTGTACCGAAATAGCACTGGCACAAGCTAAGAAATAACTATTTTATACCTATCTTCAGCAGAAAAACACCATTTACAATTACTTATGTACTAAAATACATGTTATTATTTTTCAAAGTGGCAACTTTGGCAAGGATTTGCAACTTGCATATCCTAATCATTTGCAACTTGCATATCCTAATCATCTTAATTGAGTGTTAATATGTATACTGATTGATGTCCTCAAATAACTGTTCCATGGCTTTTTTTTTTTTTTAAGAGCAAGCCAGGGAACAGACTAACTTCACTCTGTGATACAATATCTCTCTAGAACTCTACTTAGTAACAGAGATTAGTCATCACTAATATGTGGGCTATAATAACACTTGTGATCATTATCCTTCATCTATTAGCCCCCACAGCTCACTTCCAGATACCAGTAAATGTAGCTCTAGCCATTAAAGTCAACACTCAACCTTCGCTTCCCACACATCTGTGATCCATGCCTCTCAGATTTTTCTCCTGATGCTGCTTAATGGAATGCATGTGCCTTTGCAGCACATACCTACAAAAGTGCTTTAGTGACAAAATGCTTTCAACCAGGGTTACTACTTTGCTGAAAAGACACAAAGAGAAGATCTTTTAAATATGAAAAATAGGTCACTTCTCCTTCCAGATCACTTCAGTGGTCCCATGAGAAATGCCACATGAGCACATTTGTTGTTCTGCTAAAATTAACTTTTGGCTATAATTAGGTAGTTCTCCTCAGTTTTCCTGAATACTCTATATGTACTCCCACCTACAGAATCTAGTTTTGACTGAGTGCTCCATTCTTAACAAGTTTGAGTGAACTCTTTGTAATACCTCCCAGCTCAACTCTTTAAGACCTAATTTAGAAATCAGTATTTTACAGACTTTTAAAAAGTTCTCTCACACAATTTTGCTTTACTGACATTTAAAAGTCATTTGAGTATATATCACAAATAATTACATGCTATTCATTTTGGAGTATTTACTCACTTGTTTGAAGTTTGCTAATTGGTTTGCATGATTAGTCCATGGGTGTTTTGAAAAAGAAAACAAGCCAAGTTTATAACTGTTCAGTACTTTAATATTTCAGTCAGTTAAACTTGACTCATTTAAGTGTTCAGTATTTAATCAGGTCATGATGGTTTAAGGTTTCTAAACAATACTAACAGAGGAACCACATGGCTTGTGAGGGTTTGTTTTTTGAAAAGCATTCATTTACATTTTCAGCCTCAGATGTAATTTATCTAAGCAATGTTGGAATAAGCCATTGTGGTTTCTTTTTATACGTAGAGAAAGGTGCAAGTAGTGATTAATGCTATTTATATGGTTCAGTCCATATTTAAAAAGTAACTGGTCAGAAGCCTTTCCAGAGATAAATATTAATTTTGAAAACAAGTTGAGCCTGTAAAAAGTGTTATTTTCCTATTGTTGACTTATGTAATTTTTTTTTAGAAATGCATAAAACACACACAGGGGCATGTACTATATGTAATGATTAATTATTGCACAGCTTCTCTAACAGTAATAACATTCAGATAGTTTACACAGAAAAAAATCAGTACTATATTTGGAGAAAAACAGTGGTTTTGTTTAAATGTTGTAAAACATAAGGAACTATGAATTTGGCATTTTCTGTCTTACAGGATTTAACCCATTTATGCCTGAGGTTGCAGTTTTTTTAATTTTTGCAATTAGACCTTGGTGATGACCTTGAGCAGTAGGATATAAATAACTCCCACATGCTTAGCGTTCCAATAATGGAACACTAGACTAAATGGAAGACTCTTTTTAGTAATATCTGACAAAGTAAAGTCAGAAATTAAAATTTTAGCCTTAAAAGGAACCTCTAGAAGTCACTTACATCATATCCAAAGTTTAATTTGTGACATTAATGCATGTAGTATGAGAAAGTGACAGAAGACATAACAGAGTATTAGCCTTGTAGGGGCAAAAGGGAATGTTCCCCTTTGCCCTCTGAAGGATCTCTGAAATTCAGCTGGCAAAAGGCAGATTAATTGGAGAAAAGGCATTAAATTTATTTAAAATGTATCCATAGGAGCCTTCGAAATCAAGACCAAAAATACAGGGGAAATTGACCATTTTTTGATTAGTTTCAACAAAGTATGGAAAACCATGTAGAAATATGACTGGACAAACTGAGTATGGTTTAATGTTAATAGACTGAGCTGGGAAACCCAGCAAAGCCTGTGTGTCTACATTCTTCTTGGCCTCTCTAAGCACTTCCTTCTGGATGTGAGGCAAGGTCCTCTCTGGAATAGGAATCTTATGAACTATGGTCAGACAAGGTTGGTCAGATAATTTGTTTATGGTCAGTTTTTAAGCAGAATTGGATGGAAAGTTGGAATGAAATTTTTAGGCTTTATGGCTGGCTTTGGGGTAAAAGGGCTCCAGTTCCTATGACCCACACTGGGGAAGAGGGACTCTAGATTCTATGGCTGGCCTCTAGGGAGAATGGAACTGGAAGAGAGGAGGGCACAGAGGGTAGAGAAAATTTTGCTTCTGAGGCCTTCATTTGTGGGTATTGTTTTCTGAGCCTCAACATCCTTCAAATGACTAGGGAGGCAATGAGAGAAAAAGTGAAGACAAAAAGTCTCGCATGATACCCCAAATGAAGACAGAATAAAGGGTTAACAATTAAGGAAAACATCAGCATAGCATAATGTAGGAAAAGAAAAAAAAACAAGTTTTTTTATGAAACCATACACACAAATAATAATAAATATTGTCAAAAATAGAATACGCTGAAATAAAAATCAACAAGAGGTATGTGACAGTACACAAAGTACCTGCAACTCTATTGCATTTCATGAAAATTTCCATTTGATTTTGCAATTCAAATATTTGTAAGATCATGCGCGCGCACACACACACACACACACACACACACTATAACAAACTTTGTAGGAAAAATCAGAGACTGCTGTTATTAATTTTGTATTTGCAAATTGGCATAGCAGTAATGACAATTTAAAATTAAAGTGGGAGATTTGAATGGATGTATTTTGAAATCATAACTTTATATGGAAAATATTTAGGACATATATATATATGTATATATACACACACACATATATATGTCCTAAATCTTATATATATGTAAACAATGACATAATATATGATGATAACTTTTAAGAAAACTTGATAGCACACCAATAAGGAACTTGGTAAAGATTTAGGACATACAAATATACATATATGTCCTAATCTTATATATAAAATCTCCACACGTACAAGTGGTTTTTTCTTAAGCTTAAATATAAACTAATAAGTATACATACCCTTCTCTGGAGAAAGAAAATCATTTAATTTTTCTGGAGAAAGATAATATGGTAAAAATGAACATAAACATATATTACATAATCAGATTTAAGTCCTTTTCAGCTTTCATGAACAACAGTCTCAGCTTGAGGCTTAGAAGAATATTCCAGTAGACAATCCTTGAAAGAAGCTGTTTCCTTAATTGACACCAGATGGCACTATGGAACTTTTCCATTTCTTTAAGAGGGCAAGCAGAAATAAAAAAGATGAAGTACAGTGAAAAACTATTCTTGAGTAAAATGTGTCTCTCATTTCTGTTTTGTAAGGTCAACTGGCATTATTGTTTAATACACAGCACAGAAATATGCCAGTCTAACTTACTTCTTTACAACTCTATAAAGTATAGGTAAATATATAAACAGGAATCAGTTTCCCTGAGAATTCCAGAAAGCCTCAAGTTTAACTCATTTTCTGGAAAATAATTTACTATCTTATGCATTTTATGCCCACTTTATGGACCTTGTAGAAAGTCTTCAGCTTACTACAATCACAACAATTTATTAGTGCACACTTTCCTAGTACCATGGTTATGTAGCTCAACTGGCCCTAACTTAGCTACTTACTAATTTTCAGGTTTCATCAGTATATTTCAGTTATCACTTCCTTCCTACATGCAAAGGATATAAAGACAAACTGAGACCTCTTACAGTTTATTCTTACTACTAATTCCATTTCTTTCTCAAATATATACATACCATATTTTTTTTAAGACTTAGGGGTCAGGCTATGTTGCCCAGACTGGCCTTGAACTCCTAAACTCATGCAGTCCTCCCACCTCAGCCTCTCGAGTAGCCAAGACCACAGACACCTGCCACCACATCTGGTTCATCTTACTTTTTTAAATAAATGTTTATATTTTGTGTTTTTAATTGTTTTTCTATAGTGAAGGTGATATGAATATACAGTATTTGGCTTTCAATTGTTTTGGAGAAAGCACCCCAATTTATGATATTTTACAAATAATAAAACATGATTCATATTTTTTGAAGTACAGTTTTCTTCTGTCCTCATTCCCTTTTTTTCGTTTTACAGCTTCTCTTTGGTGCCTTTTTTCAAAAAGAAATGACTCAGGGCATAGTGGTACAAAATCTATTTAGAGTGCTATGCCATGCATTTAAATATTAATATTTAATTAGAAACATCCATTCTGTGCAAAGCCAAATAATATACAACATTTTCATTTTGCTGGAATGCAATTTTGTCATTATATTTATGCAAAAGTTGATCAACTTCAAGGCTTCAAGAAGCTAAAAATGACTATATTTTTAAGACATAGTTTAGCAAAGTTTAAGGCTCAAATATAATCTTTAACATAAACTTTTAGAATTACTTTCCTATGTTTTACAAAGAAATAACATTATGTATTGCTTCAGAAAATGCAATGAATTTTATAGGACTATTCTAAGCCACTATTTAAAGTTAAATAGTTAAAACAATATTACCATTATCAAATGTATAATTATAAATTAACCAAATAAAAGATGTCAAATATGTATCCATTCACATGTAATAGAAATCTGAGCAACACATAAATATATTTGATTTTTACTTGTGTGACTTAAAAAGTAAAAGCCATAAACATCTGTGAACCATAAGGAGACACTATAAAATGGTTTTCTTTTCTTTTGACATTCTACAAATAGGGTCCCAATGAGACCTCTTTAACATAAAGGAAAAAAGGCATATGCTTATATGGATGTTTTGGTAGAATTGACTAAAGGTTACACAAGAAATAAGTTAATGGACTGAAGTTTATAGTTGTGTGTATAACTGTCAAATCTTTCTGTAAATTACCTTTCTCTTCTGCTGGCTGGAATGCAAAAATTCAATAAACTGTTAATAAAAATGGAAAGGTCATATGTAAATATCAAAGATCTTGAAAATGAACCAGAAAAGATGATAGTTTGCAGAAAAATATCATTTCATATTCTGTTTCATTGTATTCTAAATGTGATTTGGGTTGCAAAGTGTGTTTCCAAGAAAAAAAAAACAGTAGGAAAAGTTTCTATTAAAAAGAGATTAGTTTCCCATCTGAAAAGAGAACTTTGAGTACTAATTGGCTGTTGGTTTCTGCAACTTCAGAAGAATTGCAAACAATTAAATGCTTTGATATTTTCTCTGATTAAGCAAACTCTTAATAGGGCCTCATGGAATTATTCCAGAAACACTGAGAGAACACAGTCTGTGTAGGGTGTGTGCATGCGATGGGAGGTTCATCGCTTAGGGCCTAGGAGGCTCATCTTTTGTCTGCAGCCAGACACCTCATGATCTAGCATTCTCTGGTCTGTTCTCAACCTTGCAAAGAATTAGGGGCTAAAAGAATCGGAGCAACAGAAACTACTCTTTTTTGCCCTATTCCATTTATCCAAAGACTGAATAGTTCTTTTAAAGCCAATGTGAAAGTTGTAGTCTCATAAAGGGAATGCATTTAGCCTAGGGAGAAGCTGAGTTTGAACGCATGCTGCTTTTGATGAAGCCATGCATGATGCCTCTTGATCTTCTATGTCTGTATTTTAAGGGCTGTTTTGATGCCTGAAAGAATGGTTGGCAGAAGGGCAAAGTATGGGTTTGGTCCCCTGAATAGGTTCTTGAAAGAGCAATTTCCTTCCCCCTTTCTTGCTATAGTTTCTTTTAGCAGTGTCTAAACTCTTATATTATTGAACAGAATCAACACAGGAATCAAGTCTTACTACAAATATGAAGTGTAAGTAGCATTGATTGCAAGTAATATATTTTAGCTGAGGGGATAATGAATATGCATGATTTAGGTGGATACACAGTTCTCCTTAAGTGTTCTCAATTATTCACCAAAAGCAATGAGTGAATGGATGAAATTATTTAGGCCAATGTTTCATGTTTTTTTTTAATTATCTAAATTGTTCACCAAAAATAGTGAGTGAATGGATGAGTTTATTTCCCTGGAAACATAGTGATTAAGAAAAGATTTCCAAATAACTTTGTAATGTTCACATAGTATTTAAATAAATATGCTTCTTTTATTAACTAAAAGCTTAGAAATGTGCTTAACAACAAGAGAAAAACCCAGAAAGAATCCAAATGTATACACAAGGAGGATTTTGAATTTCTAGAAAACTTCCTTCTGGAATATGTTATTTACCATATCTAAATAACATAGTTTTATTGTCAGATTTAAACTAAAAGATCTTTCAGTTTAAACCTTTGTTTCTTTCTAATCACTTTTCAATTACACAATGAAAACCAATTTAGTTGGATACTTAGCCTAATTGGTATGCTTCTACTCTTTGACCTCCAAGGCTCCACTTATGTATTCTATGCAATATGCTTGTACAATTACCTACCTATTTAGAATGCACATTTGCCATGATTTTGTACAGGACTGTCTGGTTCAATCACTGTTAAGTGCTCTTCACTCATTTTTCCTTTTAGGAGAGTAGGGTTCAAGGCATTGTTTCTAAATTCTAGGATCAAAAAAAAAACAAAAAACTATAACTTCTTGTTAATAGGAAAGAGCAAGCCTGAGTCAGTAAAAAAGTCATAAGCAATTTATCTACATCGTTATGCCTATAGATGTGATTAAAACATTAGACAAAGTGATAGAACCAGAAGTTGACAAATAATTAGTCAATTGAATATATTAATACAATATACCAAACTTGGTGAATTAAATATTTTGTAACGATGGAGTAGATTTTTGTTTATGCCTGTGTTTATGTCTGAATGTGTATGTCTCTCTAGGCATTCAAGTTCTTTTGTCTCAAGTCCATACAATTTCTTCCAATATACTGCAATAAGCTTAAAGTTTATAAGTTACCAATTTTACACCATGTGTGTTTGCACCTATGTATATGAAAACAATTCAAATATGTTATAGCTTTAAAATCAAAATAGATTTCATAGGGATCCTAGTCTTAATTGTCCAAAAGCTTTCATGAAAATAAACAAATTTGTTACTTAATGGAAGTCTTGAGAATCAAATTTTCTCAGTAAAGTGCAGGATGATAAGTAGCATCTCATTATGTCGAAAGACATAATTTACAAAAACCTAATATTTGGTTTTATATTTTAAATTTTTAAAACTTTTTTGATAACTATTATTTAAATTATTTATTAATAAATAAAACAGAATAAACATCTTTTCAACAAAAAGAATTGTTGATCCCATTAAAAAAGTGTAATATATATTATATACATATATATTTATTATATGTATATATATTTATTATATGTATATCTTAGTTTATATGTATATATTCACTTCTGTTATATATATATAAACTTCTGTTATATATATAAACTGTTTTATGTATATATATATATATATATATGAAACTTCTGTTGTTGCATTTCCCTTCAAAAGCATAAAACATCTTATATCTGGTAAAAAAACCCTATGAATGTAAGAAATGTGGTAAAGCCTTTAGTTTTTCTATTTCCCTTGAAATATGGAAAGACCCAGTGGAGAAAAGCCTTATGAATGTAAACAAGTGGTAAGGCTTGTAGTTGTTTCAGTTTCATATAAAGACATGAAATAATTAATTTTTGAGAAATCTATATGTATGTGTATATATATATTCTTACTGTCTTTATGTATTTATTCTTACTGGCTTTATATATATTCTTACTGGCTTATATATATTTTATATATTATATATGTAAATTACATATCAAATTTTGATTATCTGTCACCCATTATATATAATATATGATATATAATATACATAATTATATATCATATATTATATTGTTATATTATATATTACATTATTTTACGTAATATATACCTAATGATACATATATAATGGGTAACACATAATCAAAATTTGATATATAATATATATTACATAATGTGCGACAATCAAAATTTGATATATATATCATATATTATATATAATGGGTGACAATCATTATATAGATGTAATATATATAATGAGTTGATATATATATAATATATATAATGAGTGAGATATTCAAAATAAAGCCAGTAAGAACATTCCGATGTAACGCCTAAGGTTCTTGCGTAGCCACGCCAAAGAATTCGTGTGGTGGCTGACCGTGGCAAGTGATAGAGACATGGACCGAGAGAGAGAAAAAGCTGTAGGCTTTATTGAGCAGAATGAAAGTACAAAGCTTCCACAGCGTGGAATGGGTCCCGAATGGTAGCCAGAGTTGGATTATGTGATTGCCTTTTAAACTCTTTAAGGCGGGAAATATGTGTGGCGAGAAGATGTTACCAGAGAGAGAAACAAAGGCAATTAACCATTTGTGACATGTCTTAGATCTTGAGGAAAGCCGGAATTGCAACTTAGGTTTTATCCACTTTATGACCTTGCAGTGGCATAGCAGAAGAGACAGGATCTTACAGGACTTTACAAAGTATGTTTACAAGGAATTGGAACTGGGAGGATACATAAGGTCCGCTGGTCACAGGAAAATGGGCAGTTGACATTACTTTAAACTTTAGTTTTGAGGGAGAGGGAAGGGAGAGAGGGAGAGAAGGATACAGGGAAGCTTACAGCAAAGTTTTCGCTGTTTATAGCTTTCTTGGGGAAGAAAATACATGCACAAATCCTGGTATTAGGAATATTTTAAGCATATATCTTCAATATTATTCATCCAGGATCGAAGTAAGTCCTGATGCAGGAAATGAGTGAGCTTCACAGCTTTCTGAGCCCGTACTCGACCCAGGAAGCCCAACTGGAACCTCCTCTCACCAACAATTAACAAAATCTCATTTTTCAATTGCCCATCAATCACAGAACAATTAAACAACTACACAAAAATGAAAATTACCTACATATTAGAAATACATTTCAATTCACCTAGAGATCCAATACACTTTTAAATGAATAGAGAAGACTTTTGTTAACTGACTTAAGGAAAAAAACGCTACCTACTAAACTCTGTATACCGTGGCTTATAGAAAATGTACCAAATTCTCACCTCACGATTTTGTGCAAAACAAATGAAAATCAAAATATAGAGTCTCTCTTTAACAATGAACCACTCATAAATAGAATATATTTATAACTAGTATAACATTTCATTTATGTGCATTTTTTTAGTATTATGCAATAATTAATTGGCATCAAGCTTTCCAATTTACATATATTTATAGAATTCCTTACCAGTGGATTGGCACAACGACTTTTGAATTCATTGCTATAATCGAAACTTTTCCTGTATTTTTCACTCTACTGGGGTTTTAACTGAGTGTGTTTATATTTATAAGGTCCATCTCCAGTGTGGGTTATCATGTATCTTTGAATGAATATCAGAGAGATGAAGGTATTCCCACACTCCAATATTAATAGGGCTTTTCTCAGAAATTAGTTATTTCACGTCTTCAAATGGAACTGAAACAACTAAAGGCCTTACCACATGTTTGCATTCATAAGACTTTTCTCCACTGGCTCTTTCCATGTTTTCCAGGGAAATAGAAAAACTGAAGGCTTTACCACATTTCTTACATTCACAGGGTCTTCTACCAGATATAAGATCTTTCATGCTTTTGAAGGGAAATGGAACAGCTGAAGTCTTTACCATATTTCTTAGATTCATAGGAAGAACCTGATATTTATTAAAGCTTTACTACTGAAGGTCATTTTACATACTTTACATCAACCTCATTCTTTCGTTCACACATTTAACTAAAAAGGGGAAATTTTTCTATTTCTATTGTTTCTATTTAGAAGAAACATTTTCTCTCCTGTGCTACGAGAGAAATAACTTCTCCTCAGTAAAAGAAACTATAATTTTACAGTGTGGTAAGTGTACTCTAGAGGACACATAAATTGTTTTTAAAACATATGTTAAGGCTTGGCTTGAAACCTAAACAGGGTTAGCATTTCCCCACTGTTTTGCAGATGTATAAACTGAGCCGAGTGGCTCTGTACATAATTACTGAAGCTATTTTGGGAGAGAGAAGTCATTTAACTTCCAGAGATCTTTTTTGCTTTTTCATCTGTAGAATGATGTGCCTGGGTTCAACTCTAAGCTTTCTTGAAATTTACCCTTTTGTCATGTTTTGATTTGTCCTAAATTTTATCTAACTGGTGAACCTCAGGAATCAGAACTTCTGCTTCATAAGATAATGTGCTCATCATTACGCTCTATTTTTCTTCCCAGATGCATCCAATCTCTTTGTCTGGACTAACTTTGTTCCTTCAACATCTATTTCATGGTTTTACCTTTTTAACAGTTATTTTGTGTTACATCTACATGGTATACTTATGATCCCTTTACTTGTTTATACTTCAATTTTATTTATTTTGAGATTATTTAAGATAGAACAATATTATAATTGAGATTGCCTAGGTTCTAGAATCAAAGTAAATCTGGGTTCAAATTTCAAGATAGTCCCTTACAAGCATTGTGAGCTTGGGGAAAATTGCTTAATTTTTGTAGGGCTGTAGATTGGGGCTACTGTAGTATGTCAAAGGGTATCATTAAGTTTAAAAATTAGTAACTGTTATTAACATTCCACTAGCATTTGAAATGATATTCTTTATTAATAATATAAATTAGTTACCAAGTAGTAAACTAACTGAAGAGATTTAGCTACTAACTCCATTTAGAAGTCTTTTTACATAAAATCAGAATTATATAAATGAATATTTCAATATATAGCAAAAGAAAAAAGTTAATCTTGTTGATTAACAAATATTTTTTCTATGATCCTGTAATTTAGGGCTCTCCAACCTCCAGATCACAGGCCAGTACCAGTCCACAATCTGCTAGGAACTGGGCAGCACAGCAAGAGGTGAGTGACCAGCAAGGGAGCATTACCTCCTGAGCTCCACCTCCTGTCAAATCAGCAGTGTCTTTAGATTCTCATAGGAGTGCGAACCCTATTGTGAGCTGCACATGCAAGGGATCTAGGTTGTGTGCTCCTTATGAGAATCTAATGCCTGATGATCTGAGGTGGAACACTCGCCAAGGTTGGGGACCACTGCTATAATTATATTTCTCAGTCTCTTAGAGCTGTGTTTCTACCACAAAGTTCCAAGTTGATTTTTGGTAATTGCATGTATTTGTGGAATACAGAGTGATATATCGATACCTATATACAATGTGTTATGATCAAATCAGGGTAATTATCATACTCATTACCCCAAATAGTCATCATTTCTTTGTGTTGGGAACAATCAAAATTTTCTTTTCTAGCTATTGGAAGTTAGGTAATAAAATTTTTAAACTATATTCACCCTACAGTGCTATAGAATAGATACTCCTATCTAGTTGTCATTTTGTATTCGTTAATCCTCTCTCCTATGCTTCCCTCCCCCCTACATTTTCTAGCCTCTAATAATGAAAATTCTATTTTCTACTTCTAAGGACTCAACTTTTTTTAACTCCTTCATATAAGTGAAAACATGTGTTTCTTCTGTCTTTCCCTCTTTAGTTCCATATGTGTGAATGAATGAATGAAGTTGATACAAACTATGTAAAATGACCTTCAGTAATAAAGCTTTAATAAATATCAGGTTCTTCCTGAATATATATATCATACACTCTGGTTATTAATCCTTTGTCAGATGGGTAATTTGCAGATATTTTCTTTCATTCTATTATATGTGTTGTCCCTTCAATTTGTTGATTTCTTCCTTTTCTGTGCAGAAGCTTTTTAACTTTATGTGATACCATTTGTCTATTTTGGCTTTGGTTGCTGTGCTTGTGGGGTATTTTTTCCCAGACAAATGTCCTGGAAATTTTCTTCAAAGTTTTCTTATAGGAGTTTCATGGTTTGGGGACTTAGATTTAAATCTTTAATCCATTTTGATTTTATTTTTGTATATGACCAGAGATAGGGGTCTACTTTCATTCTTCCTTATATGGATATAATTTTCCCAGCACCATTTATTAAAGAGATTATCTTTTCCCCAGTGTATATTTTTGGCACTTTTATATAAAAATGAGTTCACTGTAGGTGTGTGGATTTGTTTCTGGGTTCTCTATTCTGTTCCATTGGTCTGTGTGTCTGTTTCTAAGCCAAGCCTATGCTCTGAGAATTGCCTTACAGTTTTCTTCTTTCCCTTTCCTTTTTCCTTTCCCTTTACCTTTCTTCTTTCCTTTCCTTTCTTTCTTCTTTCTTTTTTTCCACCCTCCCTTCCTTTCTGCCTTCCTTTCTTTCATTTTTGTTGTTTTGGTTACTTCTTTCCTTTTCTTTCTTTTTTCTTGCAAGTATTTGTCCAGTCAAATGGATTTCTAGCCTAAGCATGTGCAGGTTGGCGTACAGCCAAAGACTCACAGAGAACCCTATGCAAATTATGAAATTCCTTCCCTACCTGGATCTCCCCTCTCTGGAATTCTACCCTGTAAATTCTAGTCAATTCAGCTTCCCTGAACTCAAATTTCTGTCTCTTTAATTCAGTGAGCATGCCAGGTTCTATTTCCCTATATCATGTACTGAAAATTGGCTCCAGGCAGAAAGTCTTGGCAATGGTAGAGCTCAATTCAGTATACTCCTTATTTTAGAGAATACTGTTCTAGTGCTGCTTATTACCTGATATCTGCAAATTGTTCTTTTTTAACTATTTTTTCAAATTGACACACACAAATTTTATATATTTATGGTGTACAATATGAAGATATAGTACATGTGTATATTATAGAATGGCTAAATGAAACAAATATCATACGTATTACCTCAAATACTAGTAATATTTTGGTGTGTGAGAAAACTTAAAATTTACCCTTAGTGTGTGTGTATATATATATATATATATTATTTTTATTTATTTTTTTTAAAAACTAATTCTTGCTCTATATCGCCCAGGCTGGAGTGCAATGGCGCAATCTCAGCTCACTGCAACCTCTGCCTCCCTGGTTCAAGCAATTCTATTGCCTCAGCCTCCCAAGTAGCTGAGAATACAGGCACCCTCCACCATGCTCAGCTAATTTTTGTATTTTTAATAGAGATGGGGTTTCACCATGCTGGCCAGGCTGGTCTCGAGCTCCTGACCTCAAGTGATCCACCCACCTCGCCTCCCAAAATGCTGGGGTTACAGGTATGAGCCACTGCACATGGCCAGTATATATGTTTTTTTTTCCCCACATACTTTATCAAGTTTTCCAGGCATTTATGTCAGAAAACTAGTTCCAGACCCTGATACTTTCTTATGAACATAAGTGGAAGGGCTATATATCAATTTAATGATATTGCTCTTACAAAATAATTTTTTCCTCAGGCTCAAATATAACAACTCCCTACTTGAAACATGAAAATGGCTAATTCCTGTATAAAAAGATCTAAATGTATTAGTTGAGTTTACAATGCCCCTCAAAATCTGGTTCATTCTTCTCCTGTTTTCGTTCTTACCGCTTCCCTCTTAAATTGACCCTATATGGAACCACTTGGAGGTCACCAAGTACATCTGTGGCTTTTTCTCTTTGTAAAGCTAATTTTAATTTTATTTAATTTTGTAACATTTATCGTTTTTCAAAACTCCCTTCAGATTTTCTTCTCTCAACATCTGCACTCTCTACAAGATACAAATTTATTATATGCATAAAACATCCTGTATTTACAATAATGGACTTTCCATAACACTACAAAGATATTGAGAGAAATATTGTCATGTATCACTGTTTGCCAAGTTCCCTGCGCAGTGGCTTTCAAATAGCATCCTATTTCTTTTATTTAACTACACAAATGTCTTCAGTTAGATTGTGGGAATACTAAAGAAGGTCAATCAAATTTTAAGATTGACGATTCTCAGAGTTGAAACTCATGAATTCTGATAGGAGGTGGGTCTCGAAGATTTTCTCCGTTAACTATTGCTGTATATATTTTACAAACACAGAAGTTAGTGGATTAAAGAGTAGCAATTTTATTATTTTTCATAATTCTGTGAGGATTTTGTGTGCCATAGTAAACTAAGCAACTTGGCTTCCTGGAATGTCCATAATGGCTCATTTACGCAGCTGGTTGTTGGTGCAGACAGTTAGATGGAGTCTCAACTGGGGCTGTCAAATGAAACACCTCTGTCCTTAACTGCTTGGCCTCTATATATGGTTTGAGCTTCTCCCAGAGTGATGACTGAGTTCTAAGAGGCATGAAGTGAAAACTGGCAGTCCTTTTAAGGCTAGAGTGGAAAGTCCCATACTGTGACACATTTCATTATCAAGACCAATCATAAGGCCTGCACAGATTCAAGAGCAGATGAAATAACGTCCACCTGTTGCTGTGAGAAATGTATATATGGACACAGAGGGAGGAAATTGTTGGAGGTCATGGTGAGAGAGTAGTTACCACAGGGAACTGGAAGAAATTCTGTTCTGTTTGATGTTTCTTTGTACTCTTCTTTCAGTGTGGATTTTTGGTTTGTTTGTTTGTTGGCAGGTACGGGGTTAGAGTGTAGAAAGACCCAGAACCAGGAATGTTTATAGCTTACATGAGTCTTTATTCCTGTTGTGGCAGCCACAGCATCACTTCTTATCTATTTGAAATACACGTATCTCTTTTTTGGGTACAAAATTTGGATAAGCTTCATATTCTCAGAGGTTACTGCAGATCTCTATTGGTAATATTATTTTCCTGATTTATTTTTGTTAACCATCCTTTGCTCTAATCTCGTAAGTTTTAAAAGTGTTATTTGCCATTGTTCATCACAAGATAGACCTTTACCAAAAAATATCAAAATGAACTTACGTGAAAATAAACACAGTTTCAAAAGTATATTTGACACTGTGAAAAAACTAAAAATGTTATGATTTTTAAAGCTTGTGATTTAGTTCTTTCCAACATCTCCAGTATTCAACTGTAATAGGAAAGTACTATTTATTTTTTGTTTTTAAAAATAAAATTAATAAAATTGGAAATATTGAATAACTACAAACATTTTTACTCCAGTTTAATTTAAAAATGTGATAACATATTCCCCAAAAATTGCTTTTCTAAACAAAGCTATCAAAAATACCATATTCATTTTATCTTTCTCTGTTTGGCTTATTTCACTAACATAATGTCCTCCAGGGTCATCCATGTTTCCATAAATGATAGGATTTCATTATTTTTCATGCCTGCATAATATTCCACGTTTTCTTTATCCATTCATCCATTGATGGACACTTATACTGATTCCACACCTTGACCATTGGAAATAATGCTACAATAAATATAGAGGTGCAGATATCTCTTCAATATACTGATTTCCTTTCCTTTGGGTATATACCGGGAAGTAAAATTGCTGGATCATATGATAGCTCTAGTTTTAGGTTTTGAGGAATCTTTACATTATTTCCATAATAGCTCTACTAATTTACATTCACAGCAACATTGTATAAGATTTCCTTTTTCTCTGCATCCTTGCCAGCATTTGTTATTTTTGATAACAACTATTCTAACTAGAGTGATATCATATCTCATTGTGGTTTTGATTTACATTTCTCTGATAATTAGTGATGTTGAGCATGTTTTCATACATTTGTTTGCTATTTGTATGTCTTCTTTTGAGAAATGTCTACTCCAATTCTTTGCCTGTTTTTTAAACAGAATTGTTTTGTTGTTGCTTTTTCACTATTAAATTGTTTGGGTTTCTCGTCCATTCTGAATGTTAGTCCCATGTTGGACAAATAATTTGCAAATATTTTTCCATTTTATGGGTTGCTCTTTATTCTGTTGATAGGTCCCTTGCTGTGCAGAGGCTTTTTATTTTCATATAGTCCAATTTGTCTATTTTTGCTTTTGTTGTATATACTTTTAGTCTAACATGTAAAATCTTTGCCTAGACCAATGTCCTGAAATATTTCCCCTATGTTTTATTCTAGTAGTTTTATAGTTTTGGTTTTTATCTTTAAGCCTGTAGTCCATTTGGGTTTTTATTTTTATATGGTGAGAGAGAGAAGTCTAGTTCTATTCTTCTGCATATAGATATCCAGTTTTCACAAAACCATTTATTTAAGAGGCTGTCCTTTCCACAATGTATGTTTTTGATGTCTTTATCAAAAATCAGTCGGCTATAAATAAGTGGAT
Source organism: Gorilla gorilla gorilla (assembly GCF_029281585.2). Taxonomy (NCBI): domain Eukaryota; kingdom Metazoa; phylum Chordata; class Mammalia; order Primates; family Hominidae; genus Gorilla; species Gorilla gorilla. Next base: position 42,738,213 of record NC_073227.2, on the reverse strand, counting down.
TTATTTCTATGTTATCAATTCTACTCCATTGGTCTATGGGTATGTTTTTATAACAATATGCTGTTTTGTTTACTGTAGCTTTTTATTAGGTTGGTGCAAAGGTAATTGTGGTTTTTATTATTACTTTTAATGGCAAAAAATGCAATTACTTTTGCACCAATCTAATAGTATATTTTGAAGTGAGATAGTTTGATGTCTCCAGTTATATTCTTTTTTCTTAGTATTGCTTTGGATATTTGGATTCTTTTGTGGTTCTCTACAAATTGTAGAAATTTTCCTATTTCTATGAATAATTTCATTAGTACTTAGTATCGCATTGTGGTTTTGATTTGCATTTCCCTGATGATTAGTGATGTTAAGCATTTTTTCATGTTTGTTGGTCATTTGTATTTCTTCTTTTGAGAATTGTCCATTCGTGTTCTTAGCCCACTTTTTGATGGGATTGTTTGTTTATTTTTCTTGCTGATTTGTTTGAGTTTGTTGTAGATTCTGGATTAGTCCTTTTTCAGATGTACAGATTGTGAAGATTTTCTCCTACTCTGTGGGTTGCCTATTTACTCTGCTGACTGCTCCTTTTGCTGTACAAAAGCACGTTAGTTTAATTAAGTCTCAGCTACTTATCTTTGCTTTTATCGCATTTGCTTTTGGGTTCTTGGTCATGAAATCCTTGCCTAAGCCAATATCTAGAAGAGGTTTTCCAATGCTATCTTCTAGAATTTTTATACTTTTGGGTCTTAGATTTAAGTACTTGACCCATTTTGAGTTGATTTTATATAAAGTGAGAGATGAGGATCCAGTTTCATTCTCCTACATGTGGCTTGCCAATTATCCCACCACCATCTGTTGAATGAGTTGTCCTTTCCCCACTTTATGTTTTTGTTTTCTTTGTCAAAGATCAGTTGGCTGTAAGTATTTGGGTTTATTTCTGGCTTCTTTATTCTGTTCCATTGGTCTATGTGCCTGTTTTTATGCCAGTGCCATGCTGTTTTGGTGACTATGGCCTTATAGTATAGTTTGAAATCAGGTAATGTGATGCCTACAGATTTGTTCCCTTTAGTTAGTCTTGCTTTAGCTATGTGGGCTTTTTGATGTTGTTGTTGTTGTTCTATATAAACTTTAGAATGCTTTTTACTAATTCTGTGTAAAATGATGGTGGTATTTTGATGGGAATTGCATTGAATTTGTAGGTTGTTTTTGGCAGTATGGTCATTTTCACAATATTGTTTCTACCTGTCCATGAGCATGGGATGTGTTTCCATTCATTCGTGTCATCTATGATTTCTTTCTGCAGTGTTTTGTAGTTTTCCTTATAGAGGTCTTCCACCTCCTTGGTTAGTTACGTTCCTAAATAGTTTTATTTTTTTTCAGCTGTTGTAAAAGGAGTTGAGTTCTCCACTTGATTCTCAACCTGGTTGCTGTTGTTGTATAGAAGAGCTACTGATTTGTGTACATTAATTTTGTGCCCGGAAAATTTGCTGAATTCTTTTATCAGTTCTAGAGCTTTCTGGAGGAGTCTTTAGGGTTTTCTAGGTAAACAATCATATCTTCAGCAAACAGTGACAGTTTGACTTTCTCCTTACCAATTTGGAGGAGAGGTAAGAGTGGGCATCTTTTTCTTGTTCCAGTTTTTAGAGAGAATGCTTTTTAACTTTTCCCCATGCAGTATTATGTTGGCTATGGGCTTGTCTAAGATGACTTATATTACATTGATTTATGTCCCTTGTATGCCAATTTTGCTGAGACTTTTAATCATAAGGGGATGCTGGATTTTGTCAAGTGCTTTTTCTGCATCTATTGAGATGATCATGTGATTTTTGTTTTTGATTCTGTGTGTGTGATGTATCACATTAATTGACTTGTGTGTGTTAAACTATCCCTGCATCCCTGGTATGAAACCCACTTGATCATGGTGGCTTACCTTTGGATATGTTGTTGGATTTGGTTAGCTAGAATTTTGTTAACAATTTTAGCATCTATATTCATCAGAGATATTGGTCTATAGTTTTCTTTTTTGGTTATGTCATTTCCTGGTTTTTGTATTAGGATAATACTGGCTTCATAGAATGATTTAAGGAGGGTTCCCTCTTTCTCTATCTCTATTGGAATAGTGTCAATAGAGTTGGTACCAATACTTCTTTGAATTTCTGGTAGAATTCCGCTGTGAATCCAACTGGTCCTTGACTTTTATTTGTTGGTAATTTTTTTATTACCATTTCAGTGTCACTGCTTGTTATCGGTCTGTTCAGAGTATCTAATTCTTCCTGATTTAAGTTAAGGAAGGTTGTATCCTTCCAGGAATTTATCCATCTCTTCTAGGTTTTCTAGTTTATGTGCATAAAGCTGTTCATAGTAGCCTTGAATGATCTTTTGTATTTCTGTGGTGTCAGTTGTAATATCTACCATTAAGTTTCTAATTGAGCTTATTTGTATTTTCTGTTTTTTTTTTTCTTGGTTAATCTTGCTAATGGTCTATCAATTTTATTCATCTTTTCAAAGAACCAGGTTTTTTCCATATATCTTTTATATATTTTTTTCCAATTTCGTTTAGTTTTGCTCTGATCATGGTTATTTCCTTCCTTCTGTTGACTTTGGGTTTTGTTTCTTCTTGTTTCTTTAGTTCCTTGAGGTTTGACCTTAAATTATCTGTTTGTGCTCTTTCCATCTTTTTGATATAGGTGTTTAGGTCTATGAAATTTCCTCTTAGCACTGCCTTTGCTGTATGCCAGAAATTTTGATAGGTTGTGTCACTATTGTCTTTCAGTTTGAATAATTTTTAAATTTCCATTTTGACTTCATTTTTGATGCAATGATTATTCAAGAGCAGGTTATTTAATTTCTATGTATTTGCATGGTTCTGAAGGTTCTTTTTGGAGTTGATTTCCAGTTTTATCCCACTGTGGTTTGAGAGAGTGCCTGATAGAATTTCAATTTTCTTGAATTTATTGAGACTTGATTTGTGAACTATCATATGGACTATCTTGAAGACAGTTACATGTGCTGTTGAATGGAATGCATATTCTGTGGTTTTTGGGTAGAATATTCTGAAAATATCTGTCAAGTCCATTTGTTCCAGGGCATAATTTAAATCCATTTTTTCTGTTTTGACTTTCTGTCTTGATGACATGTTTAGTGCTGTCGGTGAAGTATTGATATTCCCTACTGTTTTTGTGTTGCTGTCTATCTCATTTCTTAGGTCCATTAGTAATTGTTTTATAAATTTTGGAGCTCCAGAGTTAGATGCATATATATTTAGAATTGTGATATTTTCCTGTTGGACAGGGCCTTTTACCATTATATAATAGCCCTCTTTGTCTTTTTTAACTGCTGTTGCTTTAAAGTTTGTTTTGTCTGATGTAAGAATAGCTACTCCTGCTCACTTTTGGTGTCCATTTGCATGGAATTTCTTTTTCCATCACTTTATCTTTTAAGTGTATTTGAGTCATTATGTGTTAGGTGTGTCTCTTGAAAGCAGCAGATAATTGGTTGGTAAATTCTTATCCATTCTGCAATTCTGTGTCTTTTAAGTGGACCATTTAGGCCATTTACATTCAACATTAGTATTGAGATGTGAGGTAGCAATTTATTCATCATGCTATTTTTGCCTGTATACCTTGTTTTTTTGTTTGTTTTTTAAATTGTATTTTTCTTTCATATGTTCTGTGAGATTTGTGCTTGAAAGAGGTTGTCTTTTGGTGTGTTTCCAGGATTTGTTTCAAGATGTAGAGCTTTTAGGAGTTCTTGTAGTGCTGGCTTGGTAGTGGCAAATTCTCTTAGCATTTGTTTGTCTGAAAAGGGTGTATGTGTCCTCATATATGATACTTATTTTACTGGAAACAAAATTCTTGGCTGATAATTGTTTTGTTTGAGGAGGCTGAAGATTGAGCCCCAGCCTCTTCTAGCTTGTGGGGTTTCTGCTGAGAAATCTGTTATTAATCAGGTAGGATTTCCTTTACAAGTTACTTGGTGCTTTTGCCTCACAGCTGTTAAGATTCCTTCATCTTAACTTTAGAAAACCTGACAACAATATGCCTAGGTGACAATCCTTTTGTGACGAATTTTCCAGGTTTTCTTTGAGCTTCTTGTATTTGGATGACTACTTCTCTAGGAAGGCTGGAAAAGGTTTCCTCAATTATTCCCTCAAATATATTTTCCAGACTTTTAGATTTCTCTTCTTCCTTAGAATGCAGATTATTCTTAGGTTTGGTCATTTAACATAATCCCAGACTTCTTGGAGGCTTTGTTCACATTTTCTTATTCATTTTTCTTTCTCCTTGTTGCATTTGGTTAACTCAAAAACCTTATCTTCATGCTCTGAAGTTCTTTCTTCTGCTTGTTTGATTCTATTGCTGAGACTTTCCAGAGCATTTTCCATTTCTGTAAGTGTGCCTACTGTTTCCTGAAGTTTTTATTGTTTTTTATTTATGCTATTATTTCATTGAATATTTCTCCCTTCATTTCTTGTATCATATTGTTTTTTTTTTATTTCCTTACATTGAGCTTTGCCTTTCTCTGGCGCCTCCCCGATTAGCTTAATAACTAACCTTCTGAATTCTTTTTCAGGTAGATCAGGGATTTCTTCTTGGTTTGGATCAATTGCTGGTGAGCTAGTGTGATATTTTGGAGGTGTTAAAGAACCTTGTTTTGTCATATTACCAGAGTTGGTTTTCTGGTTCCTTCTCATTTGGATAGGTTCTATCAGAGGTACGGTCTAGGACTCAAGGCTGTAGTTCAGTTCCTTTTGTCCCATGGGGTGTTTCCTTGATGTAGTACTCTCCCGCTTTTCCTGGGGATGTGGCTTCCTGAGAGCTGAGCTGTAGTGATTGTTATCTCTCTTCTGGGTCTAGCCACCCAGCAAGTCTACCAGACACCGGGTTGGTACTGGGGACTGTCTGCACAGAGTCCTTTGATATGAACCATCTGTAGGTCTCTCAAATGTGGATACCAGCACCTGCTCTGGAGATGGTGGCAGGGGGGTGAAATGGACTATGTGAGGGTCCTCAGCTTTGGTTAATTAGTGTACTATTTTTGTGCTAGTTGGCCTCCTGCTAGGAGGTGGCACTTTCAAAAGAGTATCAGCTGTGGTAGTATGGGGAGGAACAGGTGGTGGGCAGGGCCCTATAACTCCCAAGAATATACGCCCTTTGTCTTCAGTTACCAGGGTGGTTAGGGAACGACCATTATGTGAGGGCAGGGCTAGGCAGCCTGAGCTCAGACTCCACTTGGGTGGGTCTTCCTGCGGCTGCTGTGGGAAATGGGGGTGAGGTTCCCAGGTCAAAGGAGTTATGTTCCTAGGAGGATTATGGCTGTCTCTGCTGTGTAATGCAGGTTGTCAGGGAAATGGGGGAAAGCTGGCAGTCACAGGCCTCACCCAGATCCCATGCAACCCAAAGGGCCAGTCTCATTCCCAACCATGCCTCCATCAAAAGCACCCAGTCTGTTTCCAGGCAGTGGGTGAGCAGGGCTGAGAACTTGTCCCAGGCTACCCACCTGGGGCTTTCCTTCTGTCCCCACCTGTGGAGTCTGCACACTGGATTCACTTTCTCTCCCAAGTTCTGGCCAGGAGACTTCTTGAGTGGTTCAAATTGTTACAAAGTTTAGCTGGAGGTTTCCTTCTCCCTGTGGCCTTTTCCCAGTGCCTCCGGCAACCCTCTTCAAGGACCCTGTGAGGTGAGGCAGGAATGGTTTGCTAGGGGACCCAGTGAGCCCACAGGGATTTTCCTGTTGCATCCACTACCCCCCGTATTTTGCTCAGCTCTCTAAATTGACTCAATTCTAGGTAAGGTCAGAATCTTCTCCTGTGTAATCTAGACCTTCAGGTTCCCCATTAGGGGTGTATGTTCAGGGGTGGAGATCTCCCTTTCTCACTTCCAAAGTTTGGGTACTTACAATATTTCAGGCATCTCCCGGGTCCTGTAGGAGTAATATGCTTCCTTTAGAGGATCTGCAGGTTCTCTTGGCTTTCCTAATGTGTTCCTGCAGTCACTCTGGAGCAAAATTCACAATACGAATCTCTACATGCTATTCTGCCCGTCCAAGTGGGAGCTGCAAGTTAGTCCTGCCTCTTGTCAACCATGATCTCCAGGCTCTCTTCTGGTAGAATGTTTTAATTTCTTGCTTTTTATTATTTTTATGTATATATTATCATTGCCTTATGTCTACAATGAAGCTTACAAAAACATATTTTAACTAGTCATTTTAAACTAATAAAACTTAGCTCAGATTAAAAAAAAAGGAGGAACTAGAAAAAAAAAAGCCGAGAGAAAACTAAAAACTCTATACTTTAATTCCTTCCCACTTTTGGACCTTTTGTAGTCTCTACATTTTGGTTTGTCTATCTCTCAACAAATTGTTGTAGTTATTATTGTTTTTGATAGGTTCGCCTTTTAGTCTTCAAACTAAAGATATCTTTGGTTTATCCATTGCAATTACAGTGTTAGAGTATTCTGTATTTGTCTCTCTACTGGCTTTTATCAGTGCATTTTATACCACCAAATGATTTCTTGTTGCATATTAACGTCTTTTTATTCTGATTGAAGAATTCTCTTTAGCGTTAATTTTAAAACAGGTCTAGTGTTTACGAATTTTCACAGCTTTTGTTTGTCTAGAGGTAGTCTTTATTTCTCCTTCATGCTTGAAAGATAACCTTGCTTTGCTGGATACAGTATTTTACTAAAAAGTTTTTTTTTTCCCTTCACATTTTGATTATGTCATTCCATTCTCTTCTAGCCTATAAAGTTTCTGCTGAGAAGTCTGCTGCAAAATGTATCATAGCTCCTTTGTATGTTAGTTGCTTCTTTTTTTATTGATGCTTTTAGAATCTTTCCTTTGTCCTTGACTTTTGATAGTTAGCTTATAATATGTCTTGAGGTAGTTTTTATTTGGGTGGGATCTTCTTAGTGTTCTTTGACCTTCTTGTACCTGTATATTCATAACTTTATGTTTGGAAAGTTCTGTGTTATTTCTTTGAATAAACCTTCTACCCCAATTTCTTCCTCTACATCTTCTTCAAGAATAATATCTCTTAAATTTGCCCTTTTGTGGTTATATTCTACATCTCATGGGCGTTTTTCATTGTTCTTTTTCTATTTTTTCCTTTCTGACTGTGTATTTTCAAAAAGACTGCATTTACACTCACTTTTATTTTCTTCTCCTTGATCAATTTTTCTGTTGAAACCCATTTTTTAGTTTGTCAATTGAATTTATTAGCTCTAGATTTTTTACCTGATTCTGAAAAACTATTTCAATCTTTCTATTAAAGTTATCTGATAGAATTCTGAATTTTTCTCTGTGTTTTCTTGAAGCTCATTGAGCTTCCTCAAGACAGTTATTTTGAATTCCCTAGCTGAGAAGTCATAAATCTCTATCACTCCAGAATTGGTCACTGATGCCTTATTTAGTCTGTTTGGTGAGGCCATGTTTTACTGGATATTCTTAAAGTTTATGGACATTCATTAATGTCTGGGCATTTTATACCAGTCTTCACCGTCTGGCCTTGTTTGTATCCATCTTTCTTGAGAGAACTGATATTTTGGCCCTCATGGAGGTGCTTTCTTGCATGGATAGTTGTTCAATTTGTGTTCTTCTGGTGGTTGGAACTGTCACTGGATGGTTATATCTAGCCAGCTTGCTCCATCTTCCTCATTTCATTTGCTCTTGCTTTTTGAGTTCCTGGAGTTGCAGGGTTAGGTTATTTATTTGAAATATTTCTGCTTTTCTGATGGAGGTATTTATTGCTGTAAACTTACCCCTTAGTACTGCTTTTGCTGTATCCTGTCGGTTGTAGTATGCTGTGTTTTTATTTTCATTTGTTTCAAAAATTTTTTTATTACTTTCTTAACTTCTTTATTAATCCATTGGTCATTCAAGGGCATGTTGTTTAACTTCCCTGTACTTGTATAGTTTCAAATTTTTTTATCTGTATTGATTTCTAATTTTATTCCATTTTGGTCTTAATCTTAACCTTGTTGCTTGAGAGATGTCTTTCCTGTCATTCTGTAATTATATTTCTCAGACTTTTGAAGTTATGTTTCTAGCACCAACGTTCCAACCTTATTTTTTTCTGTAGCTATTCTTTTAATTGCATATGCTTAATGCATATAAGGAAATGCATAAAATTTGAACTATATGAAATAAGCCTTTAGTCTAATATATTTTGGGGAAAGACACTATTCTGTAATATGCAATAACCTCAATATATCTAGAATGGTTTTAGATTCATTTTAAATGACTTCATCTTGATTCCTAAGGCCACACCACCACTCCTAATCTTTAGCTGCTATGGTATTGGAAGAATTATGAGCATTGATTGTAGCTGAGAAATAAACTAGCAATGCAAGGCCCATGAGGTTTTATCCTATCTCTCTTTTTAGATTTTTTTTTTTTCGATCAGGCAAAATACCTCTCTCTCCATACTTTAGAAAATGGATCTGTGTAATGAAGCTGGTGGAATCATTCTTTCTAAAGCAGTTAGATCAGATGATGATAGAAAATTGATGGTGACTATTTTGGAGGTTTGATTTAAATATGTCTGGAGAATTTAAAATTAGTTGCTGACAACATAAAAGGAAGTAGGGTAGGGTGATATGACTTTGGACATTTTTTCTTGTTATTGTTTCAGCATAGCACAGCAGCATATGTGCTATTTTATGTGGAAGTAGAAATGTTAGAATAATAACACAAATAGCAGAAACATATTCTTCCATTTAGATTTAGATACCTCGCATTACATACTTTGAAAACTAGAGGTGAGACAAAAATCAACCTTTTGATCTCTTTTGTTTTTTTAACCACGTAATCTAGGGACAATAAAACCAAAAGATAAGTTGACCCAACTTCATACTACACACTTGTGCTATATATTAGCAGCAATCTTGAGGCAGAGCAATTGTTATGGCAAGACAAAAAGATGGGAGGAAAAAATGTAATCTATTTTTATTTTGTCCCCTAGATATTAGAGAAATCATCAGGTAAATTTATATAAAACTTCTTTTGACATTCTAGAAACAGAATCTCCTAAGGCCTGAAATTATCTCAGATTTTGTTTTATAGATAAAGTTCATGATTACATAGCTAGGTAATTATGAGGGTAATAATAATATTCATATTTTTCTATTGTCTATTCACTCTTATACCAACTATCGAAGGTTCAGTGACTATGGATTTACCTATTGTTCTTTTGGCTCAGCTGCAAACTGGGATTTCTAACCATAAAGGCCACAAGAAAGAATCCATAAGGAAATCTTTCTTTCATCCTCATCTCATCTCTACCAGCACCAAGCTGGTAGAATGTGGACCGGTTATTATTATTATTACTTGCATGGACAACAGGCTTGAGGTTGCAAAGAAAACTGTCCTCACTAGCTGACAGAAAATAAAGCAACCACTATTTCTAAGATTCAATCAATTCAATAAGATGAGTAAAAATATTTGTCTATTTTTTCAAGTTATTGAGAACTTGAGTTTATATTAAAATTGGCAGGAGCACACTAAAACCTTGGTTACTCAAGCTTATTTACGCTATGTGCATAAGGGTAGAGATGAGAACACAGAGATAAAAGAAGGTTGACGTGGAGTTGGATTTAGAGATAATAAAGCAAAATAGCAATTATTACAGTTTAGCTATTGATACTTGGTTTGGTTTTATTTGCTGTTTTGCTACAAGGTACTATTTGGGTAACCTCACATTTGTCCTGTATTGGGAAATATTGGCATACATAGCAACATGGAAGAATGCCTTAAGAGTATCCCCAAATTCCTTGGGAGTACTCTAGACAAAGGACAATAACATTCTGATAAAAATTACCATATCATTATGAAATTTATCTCTACCACTTCTATCCTCCAATATATCTACATGGGAGATTTCCAGACTATTATTATTGTGTTTATAATATACTTTTTAATTATTTATTAATTAAATATTTTTATTAACTATATAATTAATTATGTAATTAATTATATAATTAAATAATTATTTATTAATTAATTAAATAATTAAATATTTTCTTTTAATAGACAGCTAACTGAGTTAGGGCACAATAATACACTCTGTATATTATTCAAGGTACTCCAGAGAAACAATATTAATAGGATATTACTATTAATCTTGCAGTATATACATGTATATCTTATTAATATTATTATTATTGTTATATATATGTCCTATTAATATTGTTAATATGAATACAGAAAGAGTTAATAGGAATACAGAAAGAGATTTGTTGAGGGATTGACTTACATCATTATGGAGGTTGAGAAGTTCCACCATCTTCCTTCTCCAAACTGTAGGTTGAGGAAAGCCAGTGGTGTAGTTCAAGTCCAAACCTGAAGACCTGAGAACCAGGGAAGCCGATGGTGTAAGCACCAGTCCAAGTACAACTGCCCAAGAAACAAGATGGCCGATATCTAATGCTATGAGAAGATGGATTCCTCAGCCCAAGCAAAGAGCATATTCACCTTTCCTTTACTGTGATGTTTAATTTTATATGTCAACTTGACTGGGCTAAGAAGTGCCCAGATAGCTAGTGAAAACTTATGTATTAGTGTGTCTTTGAGGGTGTTTCCAGAAGAGATGAGCATTAGAATGAGTAGACTAAGTAAATAAGACCTTCCTCACCTGTGTGGGTGGGCATCATATAATCCCTTGACTGCTCAAATATAACAGAAAGCAGAGAAAACTGTGCTCTTGGTTTAACTGAACTAGATCACCAGCTTGCAGATGGCAAATGGCAAATATCTCAGCCTTCATAATTGTGTGAGTCAATCTAAGAGTAATTCCTTTTTTATCTATCTATCTATACATCCACGTATTTATAATCTATCTATATTCTATTGGTTCTGCTTTTTACAAAGAACCCTAATACAGATTTTGATAGTCAGAGTAGTTCTAGGGCAAAAAAAATTAAGAATAAGTTTTCTGAATTGTGTCTAGGGTTTCTGGAACTGGCTCTCTAATCTCATTTGGTCTAAAGACAATCAAAAGTCTCTATTTTTAGTAGAAAAAAGGTACAGTTAGTTCGTGGCATGAACCTTTTTATCGAGTTGTGTCACATCTGCATTGAATACTCCTAACCAACCACTTATAAGAAGCAAAAAGCTAAGTGACATTTATATACTACTTTCAAGTATTTTTTAAAAGCTAAGAAATGCAATGGCATTGTCTGGTTACTCTTAATGTTGCTGGACAAAGTGGTAAAAGATCAATGGGCTCAGGAATTCAAATTCTCAGTTCAAGCATGGCATAAATGACCTAAGTCACAAGGGTGTCCAATCTCTTGGCTTCCCTGGGCCATTTTGCAAACAGAATTGTCTTGGGCCACACATAAAATACACTGATTCTAATGATTGCTGATGAGATTTCTTAAATCACAAAACAAATCCCATAAAGTTTTAAGAAAGTTTATAAATTTGTGTTGGGCTGCATTCCAAGCCATCCTGGGCCACATGCAGGCTGCAGCAGTATGTGGGTTAGACAAGCTTGACCTAAGAGCTTCCAAGTGGAATTCAGTTCTCCTGGTTCATGGGCCTTCAAACTCACACTAAGACTTGCACTATTGGCCATCTAGTTCTCAGGTCATCAGACTGGACTGAATTAAACCATGATAACTCCTGATTCCTGGTTCTGCAGCTTGCAGATTACAGATTGTGAGACTTCTCAACCTCTATAATCATGTAAGCTAATTCCTACAGTAAATTTCTGTGTGTGTGTGTGTGCATGCACATATGTTTTTAGTTATGTAAAAGTGGTATTGCATCATTAATAGAAACTTTTTTTAAATAAAAAGAACAAGAAACATAAGTTTATTTTACTTTAATGGATATTTTTATCTGATCACACATACATTTTATTCATTCTGACAAAGACACCTTTTTTAGCCAAACTTTAGTCAGGCTCCTGAACTTCTTCCTAAGCCCAACTGTGTTCTTCCTTGTAAGATATAGTTCTAGCAAACAATCCTACTATGTTAATTTAGCAAGAACCCCCAACCTTTAATACTTGATCATCTTTTACATCTAATAAGTTTTCTCATCCTCTACTATCCCCCACATTATGTCTGTTTATTCTGAACTATCTTCAGCAAAAATCTGGTTAGGTTGGCTTAGCCAGAATTCCCGTTACCTCCGATGTCGATGTCTCATTTTAATAATTTCCCATTCACTAAACATACACTACTTTTTGGTTATAAATTCCAGCATATCCATGCTGTATTTAAAGCTGAGCTCAATCTCTCTTCCTGAGTGCAAAATCATATTGCAGTGGTCTGTACACCTATTGCAATGATCTTGAATAGAGTCTTCCTGACGATGCTTTACCAAGTATCAATGAATAATGCTTTTGTTAACAGTTCTCTTTCTCTGGAGAATTATAACTAATACATTCACATTTTTTTGTTCTCTTTTGGCTTTAGATAATGCTCATTAGCACTAGTAAGTGTGATCTTTTTGATGTACAGTCTACCAATTCAAGTACTAATCCATCTTGAAACACCTCACAGGCACACCTAGAAATAAGGTTTTACCAGCTATCTGGGCATCACTTAGCCCAGTCAAATTGACACAAAATTAACCATCACACTATGAAATTTACTTTGTACCCCCATTATTTGTTTAATCCTTAGTACACAGAAGGCATTCAAAATATGATGGTAAATGAAGAGTACTATCATTTTGACCCTCACATTTTCTATCTAATAAGTGTTTTCACTACATGCCTATAAAACCAAATATTTTAATGCAAATAATACTAACATTGATGAGTTTTCTTTCAGAAATATTTTTGCAGTAAACTCTATTGAACATTTTTAAACTTTTAATTTATTTTCCTTGAAATATAGATCATTTTACTTTGCTTTTTTAGTTTTTCTGAGAACGATGGTTTTATTTTCAGATTTTAAAAAATTTTGAGCACTAATATTTCTATTTAGTTATTTATCAATTATGCTCTCAGCCATTTTTAAGTTTCCTTTTAGGACCATTATTTTGTGCCATTTTTCCAAGCCCAACAATGTCAAAAATGTTTTATTACTTTTTCAATAATATCAGTTTTTATAATTGACAAATATCAATGCCTATTGATGTTTTATAAAGGTTCATTTTATTTGGGATCAGGTAAAAAATTATCCACTAAAGTAAAGCAAAGTTATGTTTCTGGTACTTCTTTTTTAAAGTTTGTATTAATAATGTGATATCACTTTTATTTAACTAAAAACATTCTTCATCTCTTTTTCAATGAATGGTACTGCCCATGCATCCAGTTATATAGATAAGAAGCAGCAGGCATCATCCTTCCTACTTTCTTCCAGTTAAAATCCCCATATCTTGTCCATCACTAAATCTTTTAGAAATTACCTCCAAAATACATTTTGGTTAAGCCCACCCATTAAAGCTCTACTTCGACACGTAATTACCCATCCTGTTTTGCAAAAGTATCCTAATAGGCCACTTTCAGTCTCCTCCTCTAATCTATTCACTTTATGCTGAACCCCAAATCTTTTTTCTTCTCCCAAATTCAAGCTGATTTTCCCGCAACTTAAAATATTCTGAGATATCATTTGGTATCAATCATATCTGAACGCTACACGTTGTGGAATATGAAAAGAAAAAGCTAAATAAAATGCATTGTTGAGATTCATGTCACATTGCTGTTAAGAATCATTTTCACTTTTTTTCTGATGACTCAAGAAATAATTTTGTTTCAAACCTCAATATCATTAATAGATGTGTGTATTGCTTGTTTACATATTGGTCTTTCTAACTATGAGTTCAAACATGGCAACTATTTTTGTTAACACGAGGATAAAACATAAGTGATACTATGTGTCTATTGTCAGGCATTTCTTCTGTCAGCTACACCAATATTAAAAAAAAACCAACGTTTTTTAGTGATTTCCTCTTTGACCGCTGACATCTTTCTGTGTGTACTATTATTACCTTAATATTCTTTTGATATTTTCAGAATATGTAGTAAAGTCATTTATCCTTGATATTGGTGATGTACTTCTTACTCTTTTTCAGGATAAATGTGGCTATAGATTTATTAAACTTATAGGTCTTCACAAAAACTGCTTTTGGTTTTATTGATTTTTTTCTATTGGTTTTCTGTTTTCAATATGACTGAGGTTTAATTAACATTTGTATTGGCTTAAGTGTAGATACACATGAAATTCTAATAAATAATACAAAGAGGTCCTGTGTATAATCTGCTCATCTTTCCCCAATGATAAAAGTTTACAAAACTATGGTACAATATCAAATCTGGGATATTGACTTTCATATCATCCATTTATCTTATCCAGGTTTCCTTTTTTTACTTTTACACGTGTGTGTGTGTGAGAGAGAGAGAGAGTTGTGGTGTGCGTGTGTGTGTGTGTGTGTGTGTGTGTAGATATTCAAATCTATACAACCTTATTATATGTGTAGGTTCATGCATGCGGCACCACAATCATGATACTGAAGAGTTCCAGCACCATAAGGATTAAGGATTCCTCCTGTTGTCCTTTTATAATACTCTCTCTCTCTTTCCAAACTTACCCCCTTCCTAACTCCTTAGCACCACTAATCGGTTCCCTTCTAAAACTATCATTTTCAAAATGTTATATGACTGGAATCATTGAAATTGGCTCTTTTTACTCAGTATAATTTTTTTTATTCATAAAAGTTGCTGTATTTCAATATTTCATTGCTGAATACTATTCTATGGTATATACAGTATTTACCAAATTTTGTTTAGCCCTTCACCATTGAAGAATAGCTGAAATGTTCTGAGTTTGGAGCTATTATGAGGAAAGCTGCTCTGAATAGATTTTTAATGTGAAAATAAGGGTTAATTTATCTGAGATGAATGAATGTCCAAGTGCATTTTATTCCTGGTACTGGTGATTGTATCTTCTCTGTCTTTTTTCCTTAAATTTTTGGTCAGTCTTGCTAGAATGTCATTGATTTAAAAAAAAAAACTAACTTTTTCTTTCATTGAATTTCTCTACTATTTTTCTATTTTCAATTTCATTGATTTCTGCTTTTGTCTTATTATCTACTTCCTTATGGTTGTTTTGAGTTTATTTTACTGTTCTTTTACTAATTTCCTGATGTAGGAACTTAGATTTTTAGAGTCTAAGACTTTATGTGTTTATAATGTAAACACTTAATGCTATAAATTTCTCTCTTGGCACTGCTTTAGCTGTATCCCATATATTTTAATATGCTATAGGTTCATTTTTATTAAGTTCTATGTGCATTTTTAATTTATTTTAAGAATTACTCTTAGACACATCTTTTTTTAGAAATGGCTTTTTTAATTTACACATTTAAATAAATTTTTCTGTTATTTTTCTGTTACTGATGTTTAGTTGCATTCCATATGGTCAGAGAACAAACTCTGTATAACATTAGTAATTTTACTTTTGCTGACACTTGTATGACTCAGGATATACCCTATTTTGGTGAATATTCCATAGGCACCTAAAAATGTGTATTTTTCTTTTGTTGTGTGAAGTGTTTTATTCATATCAGTTAGATCCTGGTGATTGATTATGTTCTTCGGAACATCTATGCAGTGAATGATTTTCTGTCTAGTAGTTCTGTCAGTTGCTTAGGGTGACTAATGTAGTCTCCAACTCTAATTATGGATTCATCTATTTCCTTTTTAGCTCTGTCAGTTTTGCTTCAAATATTGAACACTTGTCTTTGCCTGAAAATGTCTTTCTTTCCTGTTCATTCAAAAATGATAGTTTCGCCAGATATAGAATTTATAGTTGACAGGATTTTTGTTTGAGCTCCTAAAAGACATTTTGCCACCTTCTTCTGGCTTTCATGGTTTAAAATGAGATATGTGCTATCACCAGGATTGGCTTTCCCCCACAGATGAAGTATTATTTCTCTCTGGCTGTCTACAAAATTTTTTTCTTTGTTTTTAAATTTTTTAAGATTAATTTGTTCATAGGGATGAATCTTTATCGGGTTTGAATTTTGCTCAGACTTTTGGTTCTGTAGGTTTGTTTTTGTTAAAAATTTGAGAAATTTTCAGTGATTCTTTGAATATTTTTTCAAATCAATTCTCTTTCTTATTATGGAACCTATGTAATATAAATGTTGGAATTTTGTTATTATCCCACAGGCCACTGAGGCTATATTCTTTTTTTTTTCTTTATCTTTTTTAGTTACTGTTTTCTCTGTAATTCAGATTGGGTGAATTCTATTGATTTGTTCTCAAGTTCACTGATTCTATCCTATTCAATCTCCATTTTATTGTTACTATCCAGAGGTTAACTGACCCCATTTGAACTTCTTTTATCTTCTATTCTGCTCTCTCTTTGCATCTCACATAGAGAAGATCGGTACTAAGCATCATTCCCTAATTTATAACAGGCCAGTTGAAGTACATTGAGACCATGCTAAGACCATAAAAATGATGGGTATATTCAAATCTACCCCCAAAGGCTGAGGGAGCTGAGATGCTGAAGAAAGATGCTGAAAAAAAGCCAGTTTCTCAGAAATACATATTTAATAGGGACTTATGAACAGAAATGATATCTTGGGTGGTTGTGATACGGTGGATTTCGCAATCTCCTCTAGAGAATGTCCTTTAGATAGCGAGCATTTAGGGTAAAGACAAGTGCAGCTAGTTACATCTCAGACTTCCATGCTGCGACTTGTTACTTCCGGGGAAAAAGACCTTGCTTCAGAACACCGTGATACGCAGGAGTCAAACACTGGGCATTGTGGTGGTTTTCCTCAAGATGGTGGCGTAGTCACTCGTGCCATGCAGCAGGCAGGCTGTTTTCCTGCGCTATTCAATGAGTGATTATTTGTTCTTAATTATTGCCTCAACAGGACAAAAGTAAAATAAAATAACAACGATAAGAAACCCTGTGACTTTTTGTAACCAGAACACACTCATCATTCTTATAATTAAATCTTCAAATCGTTTGTTCTCAATTTGTACCACTGCAAAGTTTTTCACTATATTTTTCTCCTCTTAAATATATTGTCTTGGCAACTTCATATGTCTATTATAATAACATCGACCTTCATCTGTAGCTTTAATCTATAATTCTGGACTCAAACATTCCTTTAATTTCTCATTAAATTATTCATTTTTTCAGCAGACATTTATTTGGCACCAAATAAATATGTATATTGGACAAGTATGTTGTTTGCTCTCATGTAACTTACAATGTAAAGGAAAAGATGAAAAATATGGGTACATTTATTTTTATGTTTAATATGTTGATATGGACTGAATATATTTTTGTCCTCCAGAAATTGAAATATTGAAGCCCTAATTCGCAATGTGAGGGTATTTGGATATAGGATGTTTGGGAGGTAATTAGGATTAGATGAAGTCACGAGGAGCGAGGTTCCCATGATAGAATTAGGTGATAGAATTTGTTGGATAAACTCCAGATATTTTGTGGAGTTAAAGACAAAATGAAGTGCTCATGGATTTATAAGGGTAAGAGAAAGAGTTCTCCAAAACAATACATGCATTTGTGACTGGATAAACTATATGAATTATGACAGAGTTTTCTAAAGGGGCAGTATTCTCAGACTAAAAGAGGAGCATGTTTTGAAAATGTCACAACAAGGCTTTTGGGCTCGTGTTAAGTTGGAGGTGTCTGTTAAACTTCTAAGATCAGATATCAAGTGGGCAGTTCAATGTGCAAGCTGAAAATCTATAGAAAAGTCTATATGGAAGATCCAGAATAAAATTATAGATTATAAGCATAGACTTATAGGTTGAAATTAATTATAGATCAGAGTTGTTTCTAAATCCAAGAGCCTGAATGAATGCTCCCTGGAAATCATATAGATACAATAATAAAATCAAGCCTCAAATGGACCTCATTTTATAGATCAGGAACGAAGAAAGAGCTAACATAGAGAAAGAACAATTGGTGAGGTATAAAAATCAAGGTAGTGTAAGGTAATTGAAGACAAAATAAAATAAAATTATCAATTTTTCCAAATATATCTGAGGGTTCAAAAATTTGAAAAGGAACTCATTATTGAATTTTGAAAGGTAGAAATCAAGGAGGATGTAAAAGAAGAGCCTCAATGCAGTTGTAGGAACAAAACTGAGGGAAAATTTGTTTAAGGATTTGTGAAGTAAGAAGCAGGTACAACCAAATGTGGATAACTTTTTCAACCCATTTTGCTATGAAGCAAATCAGAGATATAGAATGGTAAACTTAGGAAAATACAGAGTTGAGGAGGGAATTTCTAAAGTTAAAAATACTAAAGTATATGTCTACAATAACATAAATTATCTAGAAGAGAAATGAAGATAAAAGAGATAGTAGAAAAATGACAAGAAAAGAAATTCAGAAACCACAAGAAGGCAAAAGAAAAGAACGTATCCAAACCCAAGCCACTGAACTACAAGAGTGTCAGGGACAAAAGTATAGCCTTCATATACAATGTCTTCAGGGAAATGGGTTGTGAGAAAAAGCCACAGTCAAGTTATAATAAGAGGTAAAGATGGAGGGAAGACAAAAAATATTGAGCATATGGACAAATTTGTTATAGGGAATTTGTATGAAATTATTGAATTGAATGTACAGGATAGTTAACCAGTGTGAGTCCGGTGTGAGTCTCTGGATGTGACTAAGGTAAACAGATAAATGAATTATTGTAGGGTTCCATGGAAATACACAAATATATTAAAAGTATAATCTAGGTAATTCACAAGTACAGATATTTAGGTTATATATATTGATTATAGCATTATATATTCTTAAGTGATACTTAACTCTTTTATGAGGCCTTTATAAGCCTTTTCTAGCTGTGTTTTATGTATTACATGTTCCTATATCACATCTGAAAATCTCCATTCTGTTCATTATCCTGTTTTTTGTTGTTGTTGTTGCTGTTGTTGCTGTTTTTTTCATTTTCTGTTCATGTGTGTTTCTCTCCCACTACATTTTTTTAGGGCAGAAACTGTGTCTCATATATCTTTAGCTTCTACATGCATATATTGGTGCTTACGGAGGACACAAAAGGCCCTAGAAGTATATTAGTTAAGGACATTAGTTGATGTTGAAATATTAAGTTTTAAACACACAGAGAAGAAAATAGTCATGTAATTCAGGAGCATTGTAATGAGATTTTCTTTGTAGGTTTCTTAATATGTAATACGAAGCATAAACATTTTTAATGCCCATGAACTTGGGACCCTATTGGAGGGTTGAGTTGGAAGTACTGCTTTATCAGAGAGATTTGTTCTCATGAGCAGAATCACGTTAGAATTTCTCCAATCTTTTTTTATGCCTAAAAAAGAAATAACAACCTATTTGTATGCAGAGAAACTTGAAACCCACTAGTTGTCTCAATCAGAGAAAATTTAACACAGGGAATTGGTTACATGGGTGACTGAAGACCAGAGGAACTCCATGTATGAGGAAGTAAGTAAGAGATTAGAAACAGCAGGAAGCACTACCGCTCCTAGGACTGGAGGGACACATGAAAGAAGTGATGTTATGTGAGCCCTGAAGCTTCTCTATAGCAGAGGCAAACCTCAGCAGGATCTAAGACCACAGAGAAAAGGGCTATTTTGCAGGAGCTAGAATCACAAGGAAGAAACAGCTGATACCAGTGAGGCCACTGGAAACAAATTCTGGGAGCACAGAAATAATCTTGCTTCTTCTCTACACTTGACCTCTGTTCTTACAGTTCCTCCCACTGCTAGAGGGCAAAGGGGCTTGGATAAGGTTGTTCCTAAAACATTAAGCAAAGAAAGAAGGGAAAGCATAAAAATGTATTTAAGATAAAATATCTGCAAATTGCAGATATATGTTCTAAGATCGGGGTATGCAAAGATAAATCTCTCAAATATATTTTACTAAATAATATAAGGTGATCACAAAACATTTACAATTGTGTTCTTACAATGGAACAATTTGGCTGAAACTGCTATAGGCAATGGACTCATTTGGAAGCGTTGCCCATTTATTCATGTATTTATTTGTATTGACAAAAGTCTATGACTAAATTTTTAGTTCTTCATTTGGTTCATACATTATAAGAAAAATCCATTCTTCTTATCTGATTTAGAAATAATAGTGTTAAGATGTTAGAGTTTACTGATTTTGAAAGCCTAGGAAGAAATCGATTGAACAATATTTCTAGTCTCAGATCAGTGTTGTATGCCATTTTTAGTTTGAAATTACCCATTTGATTCTGCTACAGGAAAATGATGTTAGACAATTTAAGTAATAGCAATCAAAATTAATGAACATGTTTTCATTAAATTCACACGTACTGAAAGTATTGTCATTGAAATCACTTTTCCCTACACAAAAAGAATATTTTATTTTCAGTGTTTTCTTTCTAATAATTTTCACATAAAATGCCATAGCATAGGACAAGATAACTTCAGTATATTTTACCAATAATTTCCTAATTGGGGATTGGGTTTGAGTCCATTTTTCTTTCGTAAGAGGATACATATGTTTCAAAACAGAAGGGGGAAGTATATTTAATGAAAACCCATCACAGATAACTTACATTTGATTAATATTGTTGATATTAGTGGATCTTTTTCCTCTAAACCTAGCAGTTTTTTTGGCAAATCAAACATTATTTTTCTGTCTCTGAATAAAAAATAAGTCAGGTTAGTAAAGAACAGTCACAGAAATCATATAAGCTACTAAATCAAGATGCACCTAAGCTTTCAGCCCCTTCTTGGGTTACTTAATCAGAATTTTTTAGGCAAAGTCACAATTGGCCTGCAGGGAGTGACAGGGGCCTAGTTCAAATAGAAGAAATACCCTAAACAGTAGCCTAGAAGGAAGAGAAAGCACATCTTATAGAGAAGCCCATAAATCTATGCATATAAAATATTGAGTTTGAATGCTAACAAAATAAAATATAAAGCCAGAGTGTTCATAAGGACGACTTAGATCATGAAAGTGCTGAAATTTGGTACTCTTAGAGTGATGGAATTTCATTGAATTTTTGTAATGAAGAGACATGATCAAATTTTAATTTTAAAATATCTTCCTGCTTTAGTGTTGAGAAAACGTTGATAGGAATATTGCAATAGATTGAAGGCAGAGAGAGCAATTCAAATGCTGCTGCAATTATCCTTGAAAGATGATAGTAGTTCTTGAGCTACTTATAGGTAGAGGGATTAGAGAGAACTGGGCTGATTTAAAAGCCACAAGGAAGAAAGCAGTGAAAAGCCATTGGTTAGATGGAACATTTGAATTAGAGAAAAGGGTTAAAGATGACAATAATTTCTGACTTCCAGACTTATTTTTACTTAGTTTTGTGCCTCAGTATGTTCAATAAGGTTAATGGCATTTTGTAAGCCTACATTTTCGGGGGTCAATTAAACAGTCTTTCCAAACATAACCACCAGGTATTTTTTTTTCTCCAATAAGTAGGATGTAGAATCATAAAATTAGAAGTGATCTTAAATGTCATTTATTTCAGTGTTCCAAATGAGATGGCTAATTTTATATGTCAACTTAGCTAGATAAGGGTTTGGACAATACCAATCTAGATGTTGAGGTGAAGGTATTTTGCTTCAGAAGTGATTAAAATTAAAATTAGTAGACATCGAATAAAGCACATTATCCTTCATGATGTGGGTGGGCCTCAATTCAATTAGAGGAAATGCTTGAGAAAAGACTGTGGTTTCCAGAAACCAAATCAAACCAAAACAAAACTGCTTCCAAGCTGCAACATAGAGTTTATACCTGAGTTTCAAGCCCTTTGAATAAAGACTGCAACATCAATTATTACCTGAATCTTCAAACTGCTAACTTAACAACTGCATGAGACAATTTTTAAAAATAAATATTTCTCTCTGTCTCAAATCTCTTCTGTTGGTTCTGTTTCTCTGGAGAATTCTGACTAATACATCAACTGATATGAAAATCTTTGCTACAACATTTCTGTTAGAAAGCCTAGCTATTTCTACTTGAAATATTACTGTGAAGTAGATTTAGTTTCATCAGAAATATTTTTTACTTTGGACAGGGAGACATTTTGGTTGTTTGAAAATTCTTTTTCTTTTTTTTTTTTATTTAAGTGAAAGGGTAAAAATTCTATTTCCTTTAACTGCCTTTTACAAATTAGTTGTTTTTGGTGGAATGGGAAGAAAGATTGTGTATTGTGTGGTTACTTTTTGGTATGTAAAATGAGAAAATTGACAGCATCTCTTATTACATATAACATTAATGAGAGGGTCAAATAGGAAGAAACATGTTTGAATTATTTAGCATTTTTACACAACTTTACAATATTAGGTTTAGTTATCATTACCACATTCTCTTCTGAACTATTATAAAGTTTATAAAAACTGATTATTATTGAACATCTATGATGTACATAACACTGGTGATTTACACTATTAGTGATGAATATGAGTTTCATTCTACAAGTTATTTGAGAATTTTTAGGTGTTTTCTATAAACATTAATTCTATTCCAAATGCTGATTTTTTAATTGGCAGTTCATCTTCCCTTGCACTACGTCTTAGTTCATGAAAGCTTACATAATATCACAAAACTGGATATTTAGAGCAATGGGTAACAAAACCTGGTGTTTTGTCAATACAGAGATTGCTCATCAGACCCTACTCTTCTGTGTCAATTGTCAATTCATTTTTTTAAGGCTGCTTCAATGCCAGTGACTTTCATGGCAATTATAAAGCTTCTCTCAGGTGCCCTGAAATTCACTTTGCTACTCTTCTTCCACCATGACTAAGAGAAAACATGGTGAGCTGCCTAAGACCTGTAAGCCTAGATGTGTTGAGTTTTTCTTACTGTAAAACATGATAGTTTTTCACCTATCTGTAGGAGAGGGAACATTTGTTCTTTCTTGAATGCCTCAAATCTGTAAGGGAGAATTCTCATTCTTCGCCCCTGCTGTGCCCTGCCTCTCACAATCATTTGGCTCAACTACTGGGAAAAAAAGCAGGGTGTGCAATTGACCTAATATAGGGTGCCCTACTTTCTTTTTGTCCCTTCATATTCTCTAATCCCATGGAGTAGACATAGATGATATAGAAATAGAAATGGAGATATAAAAAGAAAAAAAGATATAAAATGAAAGATATTAAAAAAAGAAAAATAGATATAGATATAGGTGATGTGTAGGTGGAATTTCTTCCACTCACTGACTGTTGGTCCTTGATGTCCTCTTCTGCTTTTTACCCACTGTAAATTCCATCGTCAATCATTACAGATCCTCTCTTGCTTAAGCCCACACCAAGAGTCTTTTTCCCCACGGGTTTTACAACTTGGCTAAATCCTAAATTCTGTCTACTCTTTTTTTTTTTTTTTTTTTTTTGTGGTCAGTTCCACAAGGCCAGAGGGAAAATACAAAACCACATGTGTGTGTGTGTATCGGTTCTTAATGCTTCCTGGCTCTTAAGCAATACTTTGCTAATACTCTCTCCCACTGTGAAGAATCACTATTTCACTCCTTTTCTTCTCTAGCCAGTCAGTCCCTATGTTCTTTCACTTTTTTTATCCTCAGCTTTGCATTTTACTAGGAGAATTAAAAGAAATGCCAGAGATTTCTATTATAATTTCTATGTACCTATCTGCCCAAATAACTACAAGCACTTTCTTTGTGTCTAGTTACCTATAATTCTATCTAAATCCCATCCCTTTATTTGGGCATTAGATCCTATACCTTAAAATCATATATAATCTGTCATATTCCTCTCCAACAAGTTAATGTCAGACATGGAGTGTATCTTTGGTGATGTAATCAAGCTTCATGGCTTTAAATACGACCTACATATTGTGAAGTCCCCAGTTTTTTCTCCAGCAACAATCCTATATCCTGTATTTCACCATTCTTGACATTTCCACTTGGATATCTAATATACACCTCAAACTCAACATAGCCAAGAGGTAATTTTTGCTCTTTATCCTGAAACCTGCTCTATCAATAACCTTTCTCCAATCGGTTGGTATCAATTTCATCGTTCTGCTTGTTTGGAATAAACAGTAAACATTTTGAAGTCATTTCTGTTTATTTTATATTCTGTGTCAAATATATCAGAAAATATTTGCTCAACATTCAAAATACATGCCAAATACAATCAGTTCTCATTTCTCAATCATTGCCATGCTGGTTCTCCCTTGGATCAGTGCAAATTGCCTTTTAATAGTTTCCCGTGCCCCCATGCTTGGCCCCTTATAGTCTGCTCTTAATTATTCAACCAGAGTAAGTGGATAATTCACTCCCCTGTAGAATATCTTACAATGGCTCCTCATTCCGCAAACGCTGAAGTCATTGAAATGGTCTATAAGATTCTTCTACAGTTTGCCCATTACCTCTGAATTCATCATCTACTTCTCATACATTGCTTACTCATCTCCAACTATACTAGCTTCCTTCCTGTAACCACAGTATACTAAGAATACTTTCATCTTAATGCATTTTCTCTAGCTATTTTCTCTGACTGGCCCACTCTTCCCCTAGGTATTCACTTGGCTAACTCCATCACTTTCTTTAACTCTTGGTTTAAATTGCATCTTCCCAATTAGGTCTAATCCCGCCTGCCCTACTTAATACTACACATTTCCTTCCCACACACACCATGTTAAATCTCCTTTAGCCTGCTCCTATCTCCATTTTTAAAAATATATAATTTACTTCTCTACTATGGTAACTTGTGACTTTCATCCCTTACTTCTATATTAAAAGATAGAAACAGATAGGACAGATATCTGTGCTACTTTGTTCGGTTGATATATTCTAAATAATGGGAATAAAATCTGGAACATAGTAGGTGGTAATAAATGAATATTAATTAAATAATCTAGGGGTAAAGCCTATTATTTTTCTTTAGTGTTCCTAAGGATGTATCTGTTTAAAGTTTAAACATTTTTTTTTCTTTTTGTTCTCTGGCATTCTACCCCAAAATCATAGAGATCATTAAGTCTAAATTGATTGAGATAAGGTCAGGTGTATAAAGAAAAATATCTTAAAATTGTCAGTTCTTACATAAAATGTTAATCAGCAGTTGTTTACTTGCTTTTTAACTTAGCTCTCAGAACACTTTGAAGATTGTGTTAGTAACAACATTTTATATAAGAAGAAAAAGCCACTTAGAAAATTAAGTGATATACCCAAGTTCATACAACAAGGACATAGTTACTTTTTGAGCTGATGTATTTTTAATTTTATTCCCTCCATGTCACACAGAGAACCACGATCATGTTCCACTTTTATTTCTTATCTCTATTTAAATGCCCTGCTTCTCCATATAGTTTCTACTTTCTTATCACTCTAATCACTTTCTTTAGGCTATAATTAAGCCAATGATTACAGGCTGCCCAGTACCCTCCCGGCCCCCAAAATCAAAGTGCATTTATATATCAAGTCTTAGGTTCACTTCGAATGTATAAATATGGAAATATGTGTCACAGGTTTACACCTTTTGAAAAAAACAGTTGTTAATTTACAATACCATAATAACATAGTGGTATTAGTGTTTGCCATGACACAGTTAGCGTACTTAACTCTCTATATGGTGATTGGGAGAAAATATTAAAACATGTATTTGTTCCTGGGTTGCTTCCTTGCATTTCTCCTTTATGCTCCTCTTCCATTCCATTTTCTTCCATGACTCTCTTCTTTTCACATTTGTAAAACCCCCACTAATTATGAGATATATTACTAGGTACTAGAAAGCACAAATATAAAGACAGGCATAATCAAAGCATTCAGAGTCCAAATTGGAGTGATATCTGTGTACAACAGATTGTGATACATTCTTCTTTAAATGCTGTAACAAAAACATATACAAGTAGGGGAAAATAGGTTTTATTAGCATCTCATTATTTTTTCTAAGTATTTTTTTGTGTGTGCTTACCTAAAGCAATTACTTTCAGATAAAAATCACTTTCTTGGCTGTGCATTGTGACTCACTCCTGTAATCCCAGCACATTGGGAGGCTGAGGCAGGTGGACTGCTTGAGCCCAGGAGTTTGAGACCACCCCAGGCAACACGGTGAAACCCCATCTCTAACAGAAATACAAAAAATTAGCCGGGCATAGTGGCAGATGCCTGTAGTCCCAGCTACTCAGGAGACTGAGGTATGAGGATTGCTTGAGTCTAACAGGCAGAAGTTCCAGTGAACCAAGATGGCGTCACTGCATTCCAGCCTGGGCAACAGAGTAAGACCCTATCTCAAAAAAAAAAAAAAAGGAAAGAAAGAAAAAGAAAAAAGAAAAATAAAAAAGAAAAGAAAAGTCACTTCGTTAAAAAAAATTCTACTTCTGTTTAAGTGTTGTTATGTAATGAAAAGATACAGGAATTACTTGCACACATTCCATGAGGTTCTAAAGTTTTTATTTAAATAATACTGAAAATATTTTCATAGTAATTTAGTTTCAACCTTCAAGAAAAATGATCTCCAGAAAATGATCATATTGTAAAGCTTTTTGCAGGCTTAAACTGGAACATTTTTAAGGACAATTTAGCATTAAGCTAAACGACGCTTTAAATAGTAGTAGCATACCTTTTTAATTTAATGGCTCTACAGCTTCAATCACCAAAACTTAGCCAAATTCTGTTTCAAATTGAAAACCACAAAAGAGTGTTAAATCTAAGAGAGTTTGAAACCAGATAAAACCTAGATGAAATTTTATTCCACATATTGTCACACTTGTTTGGTTGAGTCAAATTCAATATTATTGTGAATGTCAGGAGGAACTTGGCATCAGTGCTGCAAATATTTTGTTTGACAATATGTATTTAAACAACTGAGTCAACAGAGCCACATCTGTGCATCTTTCTACTAACAAGGGACCCGAAGTTTGCATTCCAGGCATTGAAGCTAGCAAAGACCAATGTGGCAAGACCTGCGAAGGGTGAAAAGTATTCATTCATTATTCTGAAGGCAATGCTTCCTATCAATATGTGGAAAGAAATAAAAGTAAATTCACAGAATTACATAGAAATCGATGTAGAAAAGAAATTATTATATAGTAATCATTAAGCATCTTTTGAATTCCTTTTTTGGCTTGAGAATTTTATCCTATTATGATTCACACCTATCAATGTAGAAACCAAAAGTTACCTTTCTAATTAGCAGATGTATGCAAGTCTATGATTCAGAAATGAAAAAGCAGAGGTACATAAAATTCGTTCTTTCTTTAGGCATTGGAGATATCAAGCTTTAGGGGGAATAGCAGTGCCAGGGCTTCTACTATCCAGCCCCCTGACTCACCTATAATACCCATGATGTGTTTGATGAGCTTCCCAATGCAGAATGGCAGCAGCAGTAGCTTCTTCCTTAAGGCAATCTCTATGCTGTTCTATTTGCTTTTCCTGGTTGAGTAACTTACTCATGAGTTACTTCTGGTACTTTTAGAGAGTCTGTGAGGTATGACATATCATTTAATAAATATAATGCCTAATTCCATTCCAATGTTTGAAACCAAGAACTCTGTGTAATGGCACGAATTATCATATAATGGTTCAACTTTTCCATGACTCTTGACAATCTCAATTTTTTGACTTACCGTTTCTGCCATAAAATTTTAGACAAGCACACCAGCCCACACCCACATACATACCCACACACAACTCTCATTTAGGTTTTGGTTTTCTCTTTTATCATGAAGACTTCTGAGACCAGATGGAGGAAAGCATACAGAGAAGCTTGCAATACCACAATAGATTCATAGTAATCAACCTTTAAATGTTGAAATTTATGTATTTCCAATGCATTTTTATCTACACTTAACTTTAAATATCTCCATCTCCCTCTTCTAGGATCTTAACTCTCATGAAAGCCTTTGTCACTGTTAGCAACTCTACCTTTTACAAAACAGTTTAATCCCTTTACTTTCCTGACATGTAAACTGAACTTTCATACTGTATCTCCATTTTTTTTCTTCTCCATCTCACCTCTAATTCCCAATACTCAAACTATCTAAAAAAAAATGTTGAGAAGTTTCAATGCATCTTAGACTCAAAATACCCAGATCTGGATTGTCTATCACTTCAAAAGCATCTGCTTTCCTTCTCTTCTCCTGCCCACCCATTCTTTCGATGGTTTCTCCTCTATTAGGGAGTAGCAGCACCATCTATTTAATCTAAAACCCAGAAATTCAGAGTCTATGTCTCTTCCTTCCCCCACAATTCTAACATTCCATCAATCACCAGTTTTACCAATTCTACCACTGCTTACATGTCTCCATAATTCATTTGCTTTGTTCTTCTTTGATATACACAATGATGATTAGTTCAAGACACCAGGTCTTACCTATATTACTGCAAAAGGTCTACCAAACTAGATATTATCCCCATTCTCTTATACTTTCCCATCCATTCTCTAAGTGCAGCCAAAAAAATAAGCCTAAAACCTCAATATCTTGCCCTATATGAGTTCTTTCTAAAGATTCTAGTTTAGATAATATCTAATCTTTTCTTTTTTCGTGGCCTATCTGATCCCAGACAACCTCTCTAGGCACAAAATCCCCTAAAACTCTCTTGCATGCTGAGATGCAAGCAGGAGGAGATTGATAAATTTCTGGAAAGCACCCTGCTTCTCTTATGCCTAGAGGCTTAGCATATTACTAACTACTACTCATACTCCAGCTTATAGAGTAAATATGCTTTTTTAAGGAAGTGATTTATAATGTACTAAAAACAGTAGATGTATTTTCTAAGTCTTCCCATAAAAACTGGCATATTATTCATATATTTATTATAATAAATCATAATGATTATTTAGTTATATATAGTTTTTTTAAGAATATTGAAAGCCTTGTGAAAGCAGATAATTTTTTAACATTTCTCAACATTTTCCCTCAAAGTCTAGCAGTATAAAACTAAACGAATAACAGATAATTGATACAAATCTGTGAAACAAATTGTAATGGTTAATTTTATATGTCAGCTTGACTGGTTTCAGGGATGCTCAAATAGCTGGTAAAATATTATTTCTGAGTGTGTCTGTGAGGGGGTTTCTGAAAGAAACTAGCATTTAAATCAGTGGACTAAGTAAAGAAGAGCTACCATCACCAGCGTGGGCAGGCATCATCCAATCCCTTGTGAGCCTAAGTAGAACAAAATGACAGAAGAAAGGTGAATTCTCTCTCTCCTTGAGTTGGAACATCCATCTTTTTCTGTGCTTGGACATGGGTGCTCCTGGTTCTCAGGACTTCAGACTCTGGGATTTGGTCCAGTGCCTTTCCCACCAATACCCTCCCATCACTTCTTAGGACTTCAGCTTTGGACTAGGGGTTACAACAGGAATAACCCTGGTTGTCAGTCCTTCAGACTTGGATGAGTCCCTCCATGGCCTCCATAATCAAGTGGGCACATTTCTGTAATAAGCTTTTTCTGACATATATCTATGTATTAGTCCATTTTTCATGCACTGAAAAGGATACCGAAGACTAGATAATTTTTAAAGAAAAAGAGGGTAAATAGACTCACAGTTCCAAGTGGCTGGCAGTCCTCATAATCGTGGAAGAAGGTGAAAGGCACGTCTTACATTGGCGTTAGTCAAGAGAGAGAATGAGAACCAAGTGAATGGGGCTTCCCCTTATAAGACCATCAGCTCTCCTGAGACTTATTTACTACCAGCAGTGAATCATTAGAGAACAGTGTGGAGTAACAGTTCCCATGATTCAATTATCTCCCACCAGGACCCTCCCACAACACATGGGAGCTATAATTCAAGATGAGATTTGGGTGGGGACACAGCCAAACCATATCAATCTATATGAGTGAGAGTGTGTGTGCTTGTGTGTGTATATATATGTATATATACATATACATATATATACACACACACAGATATCCTATTTATTCTGTTTCTCTGGAGAACCCTAACACATAAATACTATTCAGTCTAACACATAAATATTATTCATTCTATATGTAGATTCATTATAGATTCATTTTTTACAATGTGTATACAAACACACACCTACATACACAACAACTTTGGGGAGTATATTTGAAGTTCAATAAATTATACTTACTCAAATACACAATTTGAGAAACGTTATTTTTTTTCTGAGAAAGTACCATCATAAGTAAAATAACAAAAAATGTCATCAACTTCAAAAGTTGCCTCTTGTCCCTTTGAAATTCTTCTGTTTCTTGACCTCTGTCCCAAGAAACCACTATCTGCTTTTTGCTACCATGTATTGATTTGCATTTTCTGGAATTTATATCAACAGAATCACACTTTATGTAGTTTCTAGTCTAATTTATTTAACTTAGCATAATACTTTTGAGATTCATTCAAGTTATTGTGTGTGTAAGCAATCTGTTTTCTTTTATGTTGAATAATATTCCATTGTAAGGATATACCACAGGTTGTTTATTTACGTTCTGGTCATAGACACTGGGTTTATTTCCAGTCTTTGACTATTATAAGTAGAGTTGCTATGAATGATCACTAGAAAACTTTTTATATTTCTCCTGGGGACATACTTAATTGTGTTGCTCTGATTAATAAAGTAGGTTTACCATTTCACATGTGTACCTTTCTCTCAGCAATGTTTTGAAATGGCTATGGTAGAGGTCTTGAACATCTCCATTCAATTTGTTTGTATTTTTTTATTGCTATTTGTATATTTTGATATTACTGTAAAAGGGTTTTTAGAAATTAATTTCATTGAAATAATGACTGGAAATAATAGCTGTCTTGAGGTGGAAGCCATGAACTGAGAAAAGCAAAATAATCACACATAAGGGCCTGCATCACAGATGCTTGAAAGCAGTCTCAAGAGCACGAACTGCCAACTCAACTTTTCTTAATAAAAAGTAACCTCTCATCATTTAAAAATGAAAAATAGTTCCTTGGAGTAGTGTTTTGAACATCTGTACCATGTATTAAATTTGAATAAGTATCCATTTTATTTACTCATTTAAAAAATATCGTCCAGGCACGGTGGCTCATGCCTGTAATCCCAGCACTTTGGGAGGCCAAGGCAGGCGGATCATGAGGTCAGGAGATTGAGACCATCCTGGATAACACGGTGAAACCCCAGTCTCTACTAAAAATACAAAAAATTAGCTGGGCGTGGTGGCAGGCACCTGTAGTCCCAGCTACTCGGGAGGCTGAGGCAGGAGAATGGCATGAATCCAGGAGGCGGAGCTTGTAGTAGCCGAGATTGTGCCATTGCACTCCAGCCTGGGCCACAGAGTGAGACTCCCTCTCAAAAAAAAAAAAAAAAAAAAAAAAAAAATCTGCTCACCGGATGTCAGCATGAAGGTGGAACAGAAATTTCCAGTGCTCATTCCTGCAACAGGAACATCAGTTTGAACAACTATTCGTGCACAAAAACACAGTCATAATCGCTAAGGAAACCAGATGATAAATGACAATACCTGGCTGTACCACAGAAATAAGAGAAGAGTCATTGAAGAGGATAGGAAGGGCAATTTTACCTTACTCATGTTCCCTCCTCCAAATTCAGACACAGCATGGAGAGATATACTGTCTGATTGGGGGAAGGAGAGGAAAGTAAGCACCAGACTTTGGCTTGGACTCCAATACTAGGCCCGCCCCAGTAAAGCCCAGGACCAGGCAGGTCCCTAAGGCCCCAAACCCCAAACTCCTACCCTCAGCCTGAGCCATCATACCTGCCCTGGTGCCAGGCTGGATTCTGCAATCCCAGGCTCCAGGCCTGCCTGACAAACTCAGTCTCCAGGACCACCCACCTCAGGCCAACCCCAGCATCTTCAGGCTCCCAACTGGCATGGCACCTGCTTGGCCCCTGTAGCTTTTGGCTACAGGCCCACCCCAGGGTCTGACCAGCCCCACGGATTCTGGCTCCAGGTCTGCCCTGTATACTCTATCTCTAGGTGCACCCTAGATAGAATCAGGCCCACCCTGCCAGCCTAAAATTCCACACCATACCTAACACTAGGCTTGCCTCTGCCTCCCTTATTATAAGACTGACACCCGGCCGGGCGCGGTGGCTCGTGTCTGTAATCCCAGCACTTTGGGAGGCCAAGGTGGGCAGATCACGAGTTCAGGAGATTGAGACCATCTTAGCTAACACAGTGAAACCCCGTCTCTACTAAAAATACAAAAAATTAGCTGGGCGTGGTGGTGGGCACCTGTAGTCCTAGCTACTCGGGAGGCTGAGGCAGGAGAATGGCTTGAACCCACTAGGCAGAGGTTGCAGTGAGCCAAGATTGCGCCACTGCACTCCAGCCTGGGCAACAGAGCGAGACTCCGTCTCAAAAAAAAAAAAAAAGAAAGAAAAGAAAAAAGAAAAAAGACTGACACCCACAGACACAGACTTGCCAGCCCCTGCAAATATAGGTTAAGGATGCCCAGTACCAGGTCAGCCCCTGGGGCCCCTGGCTCTAGGCCCACCTCAGGCTCCAGACCAATCCAAAGTCAGGATAATCCACACAACCCCAGGCTTTAGGCCTATGCCAGCACCAGGTCAGCACCCTGGCCTCAAGCACCATGCTGGCAGCCAAGACATAAGCTTCAGGCCTGTCCCTGTGGATCCGGCTTCCACAGCAGCATACCAGTCCCCATGAACCCAAGACCCAGATCAGTGTACACAATCCCAGGGTCCAGATGGCCAGATATAGGCTCTATTCCTGTCCCAGCATAAGACCAGTAAGCCAAGAATGTACTTAACATCTGGGTCCACTGGGACATGCCTGGAGGCTGAGTCCACTGGGGCTGGGCTGGTGCTGGAGTGGGCTTGAAACCTGAGTCTATAGTGCAGCGCTGTGTCCTGCTATAATCCATGTGTCCTGGATAGGGTCTAGCCCAATAAACCCCAAAGCCAATCTGGCCTCTCTGGACCAAGGCTCCAGTACCCCCCTAGAAGGCACAGGCTCTAGGCCAATTCCCATGGACCCATGACCCAGGTATACCCTGCAGACTCAGGCTTCAGGCCAACACTAGCGCTAAGCCAGCCCCAGTGAACTCAGCTTTCGGGCATGTCCCAGTGAACCCAGATGTCAGGTCCATCCTGATGCCTGGCCAACTGCTGCACAATCAGGGTCAAGATCCTCCCCAGAGTCCCATCATTCCTTGTGGACCCAGGCTTCAGGCCCACCCCTACCAATACAGCATCTACTGATACAGATATAGACACAGAGCCTAGAGATACAGACGTAAACATAGATAAAGATACAGATTACAGACACAGATGCAGATGCAGTTCCCACCAATACATGCTCCAGGCCCACCCTCACTTTCCTTTTAAGCACACACATGGACTGATAGTAAGAGGCTGGATAAAGATATTTTATGCAAATGGAAACCACAAGAGAGAGGAGGTAGCTGTACTTATATCAGATAAAATAGATTTCAAGTCAAAAACTGTAAAAAGAGACAAGTGCCAATTCATTAAAAGGATATAACAATTATAAAAGTACATGAATCCAAAATTAGAGAACCTAAATATATAAGGCAAATATTAATACATAAAAGGAAGACATAGATTATAATAAAATAATAATGGGACTTACATACTCCACCATTGGCAATAGGTAAATTATCCCGACAGAATATCAACCAGAAAACATTGGATTTAAACTACAGTTAAGCCCGAATAAATCTAACAGGCATATACCAAACATTCCATGCAACTTCAGTAGAATATTCACTTATTCTTTGCAAATACACACAGAACACTTTCCAGGATATATCATATGTTAGTCCACAAAACAAGTTTTAACATATTTAAAAGGAATTAAATCACATCAAGTAAATGGTATGAAACTAGAAATCAATAACAGGAGAAATATTGGAAAATTCACTCATATATGAAAATTAAACACTATGCTCCTGAATAATTAATGAGTGAAATAAATTAAAAGAAAAATTTAAAAATATTTTTGGGAAAACAAAATTAAATATATAGCAAAACTTATGGGATGCTTATAGCTATACATGCTTACATCAAAACAGAAGAAAAATCAAACAAACAGCTTCATGCATGCATCAAGGAACTAGAAAAAGAGCAAGCTAAGCCCAAAGTTAGTAGTCTCAGCTTTTTGTTTATAGCAACACAAGAACAGGCTAACATAGGTGCCAAGAACACAAAGTAGGGAAAATACTGTGTCTTCCATAAATGATATTGGGAAAACTGAATATTCACATGCAGAAGAATGAAATTAGACTCTTAACTCACAGCATGTGCAAAAACCTACTCAAAGTGAATTAAAGTAAATTTAAAGCTTGAATTGTAAAATTAATACGAGAAAACAGGGAAAAATCTTGAAGACATTGTTGTTCAGCAAATGGTATTACCCAAACTGAAAGCCATTTCATGGCAAAGGAAATAGTCAACAGATAGAAAAGACATCTTAATAAATGAGAGAAAATATTACCAAATAATACATCAATAAGGTGCTAATATTCAAAATATGTAAGGAACTCAACGAGCTAAACAGCAAGAAAACAAATAATCAGATTTTAAAATCAGCAAGAGATTGAACAGATGTTTTTTAAAAAGGAAACATATAAATGGTTACAAGGTATATTTTAAAAATGCTCAGCATCACTAATCATCAGGAAAATGTAAGTTAAAATCACAATGAGATATCACTTTACTTCTGTTAAAATAATTATTATCAAAAATATGAAAAATAACAAGCAAGGGTGTGGAGAAAAGGGAATCTCGAGCAACATTAGTGGGAATGTAAATTAGTACAGGCATTATAGAGAACAACATGAATGTTCCTCAAAAATTAATAATAAGGCTGGGCGTGGTGGCAGCCACCATGGCCAACATGGTGAAACCTCGACTCTACTAAAAATAAAAAACAAAAAACTTAGCTGGGCGTGGTGAGACCAGCCTGGCCAGCATGGTGAAACCTCGACTCTACTAAAAATACAAAAAATTAGCTGGGCATGGTGGCAGGTGCCTGTGATCCCAGCTACCTGGGAGGCTGAGGCAGGAGAACTGCTTGAAGCCAGAAGGCAGAGGTTGCAGTGAGCCAAGATCGCACCACGGCACTACAGACTGGGCAACAGAGCGAGACTGTCTTAAAAAAATAATAATAACAATAGAACTGCCATGTGATCCAGCAATCCTACTACTGTGTGTATACCTAAAATAAATGAAATCAGTATGTGGAAAAGATATCGATGTTCCCATGTTTCTTGCAGCACTTTTCACAATGGCCAAGATATAAAGCAATCTAAGTCCATTAAGGATGAATGAATAAGGAAAATGTAACATATGTACACAATGGTATTCTAGTCAGCCTTTAAAACGAAGGAAGTCCTGTTATTTGCAATAACATGGATGAACCTGGGGAAGTTTATGTTAACTGAAATAAAACAGACGCAAAAAAAATATTGCATGATCTCACTTCTACATTAAATCTGAAAAAGTTGAACTCATAGAAGCAGAAAATAGCAGCCCACCCAGGGCTGGTAGGCACTGTGGGGAGAGAAGGTTTACCAAGCTGTGGATCAAAGGATAGAAAATTTCGATTAAATAAAAGGAAAACATTCAAAAAATCTATTGCACAACATGGTGACTACAGTTCATAACAATATTCTTGAAATTGCTAAGATATTTTAAGTGTTTTATCATAAAAATAATAAGCTTGTGAGATAATGCATATATTAATTAGCTTAATTTAGCCATCCCACAATGTGTATAAACATTTCAAAACATCATGTCATATATGATAAATAGATACAATTTTCATGCCAATTAAAAATATATAAATTCATTAAAAACATGTTTGTGCAGGCAACTTATGGAATTAGATTTTAGTGTTTTTCATATGAATCTAAATGAATTATTTAAATAATGCATTTGTCTTCTCATAATTTTAAACATAAAAATTTTGTCTGTTATCAGGACAAAGCTGTGATTCCTCTTTGAGATAATTTTAATTTCAGAATGTCATTCTCAGCCAGTCTCAGTAGCTCATGCCTGTAATCCGAGCGGTTTAGGAGGCTGAGGTGGGCAGATCACCTGAGGTTGGGGGTTCGAGACCAGCCTGACCAACATGAAGAAACCCCGTCTCTACTAAAAATACAAAAATTTATCCAGGAGTGTTGGCGCATGCCTGTAATTCCAGCTACTCCGGAGGCTGAGGCAGGAGAATCGCTTGAACCCGGGAGGCGGAGGTTGCAGTAAGCTGAGCGAGAGCGCGCCATTGCACTCCAGCCTGGGCAACAAAAGCGAAACTCTGTCTCAAAAAAAAAAAAAAAAAAAAAAAAAAAAAGTCATTCTGTCTCCAGCAAGAAAGTTAGTCAATAAATTATAATTACAATTTTAAAAATTATTTGAATGTTTCTTTATCTTAATATGATAAAAATTAGGGTTTAGTGACTTCCAAAATCTTTTTAGTTATTAGTTTCATACTAAAGAAAAGAAAATTGTTTCTCCTAGTTTAGCTTTTTTTCAGAGTTTCCATTAACGAATTGAAATGTGTACCTTTTGAAGAAAAAAAATCCTCTTTTGAAGTACAAATTTTGAAGTGTTTGTTTAACCAAAAATTCCATTTATTTCTCCTCAAACCACCTAGGTTTTTTCTCACAGCAGATCAAGATTAAATATATTTGGGGCAGTTTTTTCTTAGAAGATATATAGAAAATATCAGACATACCTATATTTTGTATAGGATAAATACAAAATGTAACAAACACTAGGTAAACTCAGGGTAAACCCAATTCACATAGAATATTGACTAGCACACAAAAATGACAGAAGAAAGCAGACACTGTAGATATTTGCATTTACTTTTAAATTGTAATTCTAGTTATTTCAGATTTCTCCCACAATGTGGTTACTTTGTCAAAAATCAATTTAATGGTGAAAAAGCATGATTCATTGCATATAGTAATAGAGTTTCCTTTCCTTGCTTATCATCCTTCCTTCTCTTATTTCTTTTCTTCCCTCCTTTCTTTCCTTCTCTATCTTTCAAAATATTAATATTTAGGGGCTTGCACATGCTAGGATGCAATGTTGATTAGAGAATTAAAATGCTTTTCAGTTCCTTCAAATCTTAAAACACAATCTCAGTCTAGGAATAAAATGACCAACGACTTATAATCATGAGAAGTGCAATCTTTAAGTATAGGCTTTTGCCTATCTCGCTGCTTGAGCCTGTGGAAGATTGACAATTGTTGAGAGATAATTCTCCATAGGTCAGTTGTTTTCTGTACATCCTGAAAGTTTTAAGATGTACAGTCAAGATGTACAGAAAGACTGCCTTTGATAGGTACTATCAAAAGACGTGTTCAACAAACCAACTTGGAAAATACTCGTTTTTATTTTCAGTATAGTACAAACGATGTTTTCCTCTGAGAAAAGAAGAAATTTGTTTGCAAATATTTGCTTGGAGAGGCTTGTTTGCAGCCCTCTATTGAAAAAAAAAGTGATTTTCTAGTTCAAAATTTCTCACCACACGTGTTACAAACTCCCTATATTCTCAGCATCCATATAGGTCCATGGGACTGAGGGGACTGGTACAAATATAAAATCCATGGTGCCTTCTAGCCATAGGTAATCAAGTTACCTTTTTCTGAGCCCAGGGTCTTGTGTCTTCTGACAGCATTCATGAATCTCAGAGCTTTCATTAGTTTCTTATCAGCTTGTACCTAACAATAGACTTGGTTCACTTTCTCTGCCTTTTGCTATTCTCATGTACCCCCTTCTTGCAAATCCTGATTTCTGACCACCAAGGGCCAGAGATATAGAGATATGTGGGTAGAAGAAGAAAGTAAAATAAATTTCTTAGTTAATGGCTATTGAAATTATATTGTCTAGTGTTGTCAGGTGTTTGAAATTGATCCCTATACTGACATTGTGCATTTATGAGGTCTTCAGAGTTTTTATCCCCCAAACATTGAGATTTCTGATTTGCAATTTCCTTGACATGATAAAGCGTAGGTCTGGCTAGTCAATAGCTACTTCTTGAGGCCATAGGAACTTGGAATCAGCTTGCCCATCCAGCTGATCCTGTTGAGTTGAACATCAATTCTCTTTTTCATTCATGGACATAATATGCTACAAACACTACTTGCCCAACAGAAGCTGAAAACACATACAGGCTTAGATGTGACAACTTATATTCCACCTCAGAGAAACTATATAGACAGGTTTGTGCCATCTTGGTTTATCAAGAGTGGCAGTGGCACAAAACCCAGGGCACTGTGCTTCTAAACCTTCACGAGACATTTATTCTTTGTTTCCTCTGGAAAATCCTGATCTCCTGACTTGAAATTAATAGGATAATACATCTTTTCCTCCCATATTGAGTGAAGGTAATGTAAAGTACACAAAACTCATTTGATTTTATTTACAGAAAAATACTTGTCTCAAATTCTGACTCCTGAGAATTTATATTCTGAAATATAAGTTAGAGAGTTCGCAAAAAAAATGAGACATTGTAACTCACCTGTACTGCCATGTTTTACAACAAGTTCTGCATGCTGGATTTTGATTCTGACTTTTGTTTTCTTGGGCCATAAGTTGAAACTAAGTTGAAAATAGTTCTAATTATTAAATTCATAACATTTGTTTTAGCTAATAATACAGTAACACAATGTTCTGTATTATAATCACAAGGGCTATTATTTTAAGAAATTAAGTAATTTTTCCCTCTCTACTTTGCTCCCAGCCTTTTATAAATACAAAGTAAAAGTGAGATAAATGATCAAAAAGAGGGCAATAAGTGAAAAATAGAAAACAACAACAAATTTGAATATTTGAGAGTCTGTATTCTGATGATATTGTTACAAAACACCAGGGATTTGGCCTAGTTCCTGCTGCTCACTGCACAGTAAGCCAATCACTGCGATGACAAGTATTGCCAAGGAAGAGGGCTTTAATTAGGTGCTACAGCCAAGGAGATGGAGCTCAGTCTTAAATCCATCTCCCTGATGGGTCAAAACTAGGGGTTTAAATAGCAGGGAAGAAATGTAACAATGTGTAAGAAAATAGAAACTAGGGAGGGGGCAAGGAAGCAATAAGGATTCATGAGGGGTCCGGGATCTCATGGATGTGGTGATCTGGTGAGTTTCAGTTCTTGGATAATTTATTTTTCTCCTTCCTTTCTTCCTTCTTTCCTTCCTTCCTTCCTTCTTTCCTTCCTTCCTTCCTTCCTTGCTGCCCAAAGGTCCTTTCCTGAGGAAGGAACTCAGATAAAACAAATAGAAGTTTCAAGATTTAAGACCAGAAAGGTCAATTTCTATGTTTATCTGAAAGAACAGTCGATGGGGCTATTGGGTTAGCTTCGATATCACTGATTCTGGCTACAGAGTAATTTAAAAAAATATATCCTGCAGTGTTTGTAAAGCTTTAGCATTGGCCACAGGAGCTAATTCAGAAAGAAAACTAGATGAAGCTTTGATCAAATTTGAATGTTATTGGAAATCAATAATCAACAGAACAATACAAAAATACAGAGAATTTTATTAGCTCTTATTAAGATTATAGTTATGTTTCTTCCAAGCCTCAGGGTATATGCTTAGTTTGATTTTAGATTAATTTTCTTTTAAAGCATTACACATGTATCTAATGTGAGTTTTAATTTAAAATTAGTCAGTGAGGCAAACCATTATTAGGATTTTTCTAGGGAGCTGACACCAGGTTGAATGTTAAAGGAACTAGATGTTATTAAGTTCATTTCTCTCTGATAATATATCATAGCAAAAGTTGAGGATAAATACACTGGAATCTGAGACAGATTACTTGAATGTGAACATTAGCGGTCCATAGTCCACACGTTATCTTCTTAAACTTCCCCATAAGGCTATATTATTTAGGTTCAGTCAGGTTAATAGAATGAAAGGCTTTAACATAGGGATTAGAGTTTACAGAAAAGAAAAGAAGATGTAGGGAAACAAAGGTCAGCCAGGTAATCAACAAAGGCCAAGAAATGCAGCCAGAAAATCAAGGTGGTTTAAGACCTTAGCCAAAACTACTGGAGCACGTGATCGTCAAAGGAACCTGCTGAGATCTTCAGAAATAGCCTGCCTGTTTCTGTTAACAGCATCAAAGCAGGTGAGAGATATGCAATTTCAAGCTTTGTGTATCTTATATTTGTCAACACATCCGACCATAACCCCCTTCAGGAATTGCATAATTTATTCCTATTCCTCTTGCCAAGTTATAACATTAGTTTGCCTTATAATATTCTAATTTTTTAAAAAAAATTTTCTAACTTTCATTTTCAGTTCAAGAGTACATGTGCAGGTTTGTAACGTAGGTAAACTTGTGTCATGAGGGCTTATTTTACAGAGTATTTCATCACCCAGGTATTAAGCCTAGTACTCATCAGTCATTTTTCCTGATCCTTTCTCCATTTCCACCCTCCACCCTCCGATAGGCCCCACGGTATGTTGTTCCCCTCTGTGTGTTCATGTGTTCTCATCATTTAGCTCCACTTATAAGTGACAACGTGTGTTATTTGGTTTTCTGTTCCTGTGTTAGTTTGCTAAGGATAATGGCCTCCAGCTGCATCCATGTCCCTGCAAAGGACATAATTTCATTCTTTTTATGGCTGAATAGTATTCCATAGTGTATTTGTACCACACTTTCTTTATATGACATTCGAATTAGTTATCATACAGGGAGATGGATTCTCATAAATGTGGTTTAACATTTCTTCTCCGCATTGTAAGGGACACCATTGGGAATAATGCCAACTTAACAACAATTCAGAACAACTTCTGTGGGGTAGAAATTGTTATCATCCATTTAACAGAGGAGCACATTAAAACTTATGGAGTTTAGGTAACTTGTCTAAAAATGTAGGTCCAAAATGTAAGATAATATTCAAATTCAGGATAAACTGAAAAAAGTGCAAGTGCCTATACGGCAGCTCCAGAGATTCTAATTTTATTGCTCTTGGTTGGCATTCATGTAATTCGATTCCTATGAAAACTTTCCAGGGTATTTGAATGTACAAGCAGACATGAGAAACACCGAAATAAATCAGACTCGTATTCACTCGTGATTTTTAAATTGTGGATTATGGAATACTCGTGGGAATAAGTTTTCTTTTTACAGGCCTGTAACATTTTTAAAAATCCAAATTTGGCCAGGCACGGTGGCTCACGCCTGCAATCCCAGCACTTCGGGAGGCCAAGGCAGGTGGATCACGAGGTCAGGTGGATCACGAGGTCAGGAGTTCAAGACCAGCCCGGCAAAGATGGTGAAACCCCATCTCTACTAAAAATACAAAAATTAGCCGAGCATGGTGGCAGGCGCCTGTAATCCCAGCTGCTCAGGAGGCTGGGCCAGAGAATTGCTTGAACCCGAGAGGCCGAGGTTGCAGTGAGCCGAGATCGTGCCACTGCACTGTAGGCTGGGTGACAGAGTGAGACTCTGTCTCAAAAAAAAAAAAAAATCCAGATTCACTCTTCTTCCTACAAGTAAACTGTCATAATTCTATGAATTATTATTGTTAAAATTAATATTATTTTACTTTACATATCCTAAAGCTACTTCATGAAACATATGTAAATATTATTAAGGATTTCTTATATTTGTTAATCATACACTATAGTTAGAGCACTGCTAAGAAAATAAGACAAGTATTCTATCTTGAATTTAACATTGTGTGCAGTTGCAAAAGTCATATTGCAACTTTATGTAATGAAACTGTTAAAGTGCTCAACATTTTCTCCTCAGAGGGTGAAAAATTTCTGGGAAAATTCTTAATTAAGTGGGAAATGTTATTTTTGTTTTTAATTGTTTTTTAAACAGTATTTTCTTGCTATTTATAAAAATACATGTGCAATTACTTAAAATCATTACTGACAAAAAGTAAGTAATCAATAAAGTTTTTTTTAAAGTATGAGAAAAAAACAAACTGTGTTTACTAAAAATATGTGTGCCTTGTTTTTGGCCTGGTTTCATAATAGCACAACTCTAATACACATATAGTTTTAGATAAACTATATCATTGCTTTTTTTTCTATATGTCTATCTGTACTACATTTCATCAAATGTATGATACCATTGGTTGTAAGACATGTCATATGTATGAATCCCTAAGAAAGAAAAACCACTGCTAAGAAAACTATTGTGTAAGCTTTATTATCATTTAGAATGTTTATTTTGTAACTGTGGACAAACTGTTTAATTTTCTTCGGATATAGATTCTTATGTTTTGAAAAAGAAAGAGATGACTGAAATAAATTAGTTTTAATGATAGATCTTACAACCATCTACCAACACAGGTTTCTCCTCCACTTCTAGGTATATGGAAGACGAGGATCCTCATCCCCATGCAGTGGGTCATAGCCATGTTCATAG
This sequence comes from Gorilla gorilla gorilla, assembly GCF_029281585.2. Lineage (NCBI taxonomy): Eukaryota > Metazoa > Chordata > Mammalia > Primates > Hominidae > Gorilla > Gorilla gorilla. Next base: position 42,696,013 of record NC_073227.2, on the reverse strand, counting down.
ACCTAAAAATAATATGGAAACAGAACTAAAGTGTGTAATTTCTACATTGAAGCAATTACAAGCTCATACATGATTCTCTAATTTCTCCCTTTCTCTGCCATGGCAATGGGGAAAGCAGCTTTATACAGCAATGTTGGAAGCACAGATTTAAAACAACTTGGGCTATTGATTCACCACAGAGTAGACACTTGTCCTGAAAAGTGAGTTAGACTTTAAAAAATTCACAAGTGAGAAATAAATTTTTATTGCGCTAGAGTACTGACATTCTATTCCTGCAGCCAGATAAAATCTATCCTGGCCAATGCAGAAATTAGTATGAAAATGGGGCAAAGACATGGAAAACCTAAAATCTGTGGCTAGGCAGTGTGTGGTGAAGGGACCAACATGAGAGTTGCAAAGATGACAATCATGTTACACAGTGGCAAAAACATTCATAAAATTATTATGTATACATGAGAACTGGACATCATTTTGAATAAAATAGTACTGTACTTTGGTTGTTTTCCATGATGTTTTTGCAAGGTGTTAGCAGAATGAAATGAGCTTTGTAAAGAACTGGCTGCCTACAAACTTGAGAAGAAGAAAAAAAAAATGTCCATAAGTTCATGGGCTTGCAGAATTAGAAAAGGCAACTGCTCTTACATTCTCGACAGAAAGCAATAAATTTGAGAAAACACATAAGAAGGAAACAGGTAATGAAAACTTTCAAGTGAACAAATCTCCCTATGACACAGAAAAGGTGAAACGAGTTGTGCCCAGTAAGTGTTTAAAATATAATACAATAATTCCGGGCAATGAATGAACTAAGGAGATAGACTTCAGTAAAACTACAATAACTCCAATGTTGGCTGTATCATATCAATGAGCAAAAGACATTGAGGAAATAAAGCAAATAAGTACAAGTGATCTGAGAGTCCTTGTACTAGTTGCCAAAGAAATAAAAAAGCTGGACTCAGTGGATAATCATGAGATACCTAAAATAGCAATAGTACACTAAGTCATATTTAAGCAGGTCATAGATTAAGAAAGTTGGCCAGTCTGCCAAGGAGAGCATATTTCTGAATGTCTACTTCACATTGTTCAGTGAAGAAAACAGAAAATAAAGAAATCTCCTCCCCAGACAATGAAGCCAGCAGCCCCAGAGGAAAACAAGGAAGCTACTCAACAGAGAACAAAACCAAGGCCCAACCATGGGACAGTCTCTCCCTAGATTAGAACTTTTGGTGCACGTAGGACTTCAGAATGCTAAGAACCAATAGCTGTCTTTTCTTTATATGGTCTCTTCCTGAATAGGTAACTGAATTATGGAATATGGAGCATTGGGGATAGATAGTTTTTCTTTTTAATTTGATTTTTTAATTTTATTATTTTTAATTTAATATTGGTTCTCAGGTTAAGAATGACTATGTTGGTCAGGCACAGTGGCTCATGCCTGTAATCCTAGCACTTTGTGAGGCTGAGGTGGGCAGATTGTCTGAGCTCAGGAGTCCGAGACCAGCCTGGACAACATGGTAAAACCCTGTCTCTACTAAAATACAAAAACTACCCAGGCGTGGCATCATGCATCTGTAGTCCCAGCTACTTGGGAGGCTGAGGCAGGAGAATTGCTTGAACCTGGGAGGCGGAGGTTGCAGTGAGCCGAGATCCAGCCACTGCACCACTCCAGCCTGAGTGACAGAGCAAGACTCTGTCTCAAAAAAAAAAAAAAAAAAAAAAGAATTACTATAGAGTGACTATGTTTAAAAAAAAAAGTTACTTAGTGTTTGAGATAAATCTTGATAGTGAATGGGATTTGGGACTTGCCTTCTTTAGGGAAAGTTGTATTAATTAATTTAGCATGAATCAAATATTTGATGATCAGTGAGTAGCCTGGGATAAACATTGTTAGTGTTAACCAATACCGGGTCCACTTCCACCTCCTCACATTAAAGGCATCGCATCCTAGACTGCCTGTACTTGAGTGGGCCCATGATTATCTCTAGCCACTAATGCACTGTAAATTCATGACTGTGGGATCCTCCATTTTCTTTCTTCTTCACTTCTCCAGTGACTGAGGAGATAAACTCAGATAAAATAAAATCACACGATAAGAAAATTCCAAATTTCTGAGTTCCAGAAGAATATTTATGAATCATTATGATGAACAAACATTTATTTTCATAAGCTATAACAATTTGGAGACTGTTTCTCTAGTGTAATCTGGACAATCCTAAAAATATTAAACTATTGGATTTTTTTTTAATTTAGGGTGTGATTTTGTGAATCATTTTTGTCTCAGAATAATCAATATCTTTGGTTTAGTATACAATATTGTTGTGTGACATCAAGATGATAATGATGCTGCAAAGCGACTATCACCTTTTTCATAAATTTTACAGGTGATTACTTGCTATCTTACAGAAAAGTATCAACAGCTGATTTTTGAGTAAGTTCAGTCCATACACTAACAATGATCGCTATACAAATCCTGCTGCCTAGATGAGAGTGATTTTAAAGCACTATCAATTGAAAACAATACATCTTAATTTCAGATATGTTGAAAACAGTTTATCTTTAAACTGAGGAGATACAATGTGTCTTGTAAAATTTGTTTGTTTGTAGAGTGACACTCTCTTAAGAAGTTATTGGATACTATTCTCTAATAAAATTAAAAAGTTGAAAGTCAAAAGAAAATAAAATGAACTCAACAAATTGGCTCGTCAAGTATATAATTTAAGGGAAACCCAGAAAATGATGTGGAATATGTTTAAAGAATAGCCCATACTGGATACTAAAGCTTGTGGTAGATATAGACAATAAAATACAATAAATAAACAAATCTCCCACACACATGCTTGCAAACACACACACACACAACTAAGAATTCACAAAATATTTGATTTTATGCATATTTTGAATAAACATAAAAATTCTTATAAAAAAGTTGAAAGTTCTACAAGTGAAAAAGAAAGAAATAATAATAATAAACAAGAGTAAAATATAGAGTTTATCTTGACTCTGTAACTAACATTTGCTTAATTATAAAAATAAGAATTCTATATTTATTGAAATATTAAAATAGTAATATTATTGTATAGAAAGAATAGAAAGTGGACAAATGGGATTTATGGAGGAGGGCCAAAATCTCACATATAAGAGGGAAGTGTAAATGGATAATGATTGAATTTGATTAAAGCAAGAAAGAGTACATAGGCAAATAAGCCAGATACATGAAAATAACTATCAGAAAAAAATTATGGAATAATGTAATGTAAATAATATAAATGATTCCTTCTAGAAACAGTAGTAAGATGGGAAGGGGTTTTAGGAAATTCAATTTTCACAGTTACTTCATCATTAACAGTTGATGTTTCAACTGTAAACATGTATCACATTACTAATATTGAAGCTTTTATTGAAAATAATTTGGCATTTACATATTTATATTTATATGAGCATGCTCATTAATGATAGACTAATGACCACCAAATATCTGACATTCCACTGAATAGTCAGAAGTAGGTACCCTTTCCTAAATGAACTCTGCTTCTTGATCCACACCAAAGATTAAAAGTGAAATTTCTTGGGTTAAAGAATAATATTTGTTTACACTAGAAATAGTGAAAATGTTTTAGGGAGCCTGGATATGTTATCCCCCTTGCTGAATTATGTTTGTCTTCTCAGCAAAATATGGGATCAAAGCTGTTCTAACACCTGCTTTTTTGTAAATAATATTTTACTGTTGGAACATAGCTACACTTTTATTCAGCTGTTGTCTATGGCTACTTCGAGTCTGCAGTGGCAGAACTGACTAGTTGTGACATATTCTTGTGTCCCCAGGTCTAAAATATTTACCATTTGTCACTCTACAGAAAAAAATTGGCCAATCCTGCTTTAAAGTGTGTTGAGAATTGTTCTGGCAGGCAATTAAGTTATCAACCAGTCAAGATTGATTTTTATTCTCTGTTCTATGTCCCTTTCATCCCTAGTTCCATAATGTTGCCTTTGGGTCATGGTCCTTAAACTTCTAAGAAGTGGCTTTTACAGAGTCTTAACCAAATATTTGGAAATATCCAATGAGGTCTCAGGTCTCTCTACCCTGATTAGGCTGGCACTCCAACATGTCCCTGATATACTTAACCTACTGTAATCTTGCTTTTCCTGTGTGTGTAGCCCCATCCTCAACCAAGTACCTGCAGGAAAGCCACATGTAGACTTTTGGGACTGCCTTCTGTGTTGCTCTATCCTTCCGCTAAATTTCTCACAAATTCTAGCCAACTCAGGAGACAGAAAATGTATTTGCCTTTGGGGAACACAAAAAATCTGGCATGCCCTACTTGGTCTCTACTTCCCTTCACCATGGCTAAAAATGACTCTAGAAGAAAGTTGGTGTCAATATGGGAAGAAGCTGATGCTTTTTTTGAAGTCCTGCGTGGTCTGTGTCTAGTATCTGAAAACAGTTGTCTTACTGTGTCCAGTTTTACCGATTTAGGCAGGAGAGTATATCTAGTACCAGTTACTCTGCCATGGCTAAAATGAAAGAAATAGACAAGAAAAATTTTACTTGTAGTTATTGGCAATGGTACAATCTCAGGCTTTGGTATAAGTTAAAAATAACTTAGGAAAGTGTCAGTAATCATTAATCCATGTACTCTTCTAAACCTGCATGATCTGAGGTAGAACTCTGCTACCAGGTCACATGCTGCTCCTCAGCCCTATAGGAATGGGCTTTTTGAAACACAGACAAGCTCAACTACAGTCCTAAGACACAGATTCAAAAGGAAGAAAGCCTTTGATATTTCTTTGATGTTTCTTGTGCCATCACGTGTAAGCTCACCAGCTCAGACTCCTGCTCCTTGACTTCTGGCTATGCAGATTTGTTACTGACTATGGTTTCTCTCTAATACTTTTTACATTTTATTACAGTTCTCTCTTTCTGTCTCTCTCCCTCTCCATCTCTGACTCTTACTTCACTTTGATCTCACCCAGAACACTTTGTTATCATTATTAGCTTCCAAATATGCATCACTTTTAAGTAATACTAATATTAATCCAATAAAATGCTGAAGATAATAATACTGATAGACAACAATTTTATGAAACTGTGGAAAGTGTATACTTGTCAAGACCTTCGTTTGCATGTATATATATATATGGTGTGTATATATGGTGTGCATATATATGTGTATATATATGCACACCATATATATATACACACCATATATATATATACATATATATATATGGTGTGTATATTTATATATGGTGTGTATATATATGGTGTGTGTGTGTGTATATATATATAAGGTATATATATGTATAAAAATATATATACAAGTATAAGGAAAATAGACAATTTCTCCAGAAATTTAGAGTGTATAACGGTACTATGAAGTGGCCTTTAATGAGTGTGAAAATTCTTTGAAATTCTCTGGTGTAACAAAAAAATAAATAAATGTTTCTTTCCACTATGATATCAATATTTAATGTAATGCAAAATGTTTTAAATTGCAAGTTATGTCAATTAACTTCCTGTGTGCACTACTCAGGAGTATTTCAATTACAAGTAAATAACAGTAATAGTGATATAACTGAATACAATTTACTAGATTTTTTTCCCTTACAAGAGAAATTGGAAGAAATTTAGGAATAGTGAGGGTTCTCAATGATTTCATAAAGGAAAAGACTCCACATTTCTGCTGTGTAATCCTTATTCTGTAGGTTTCTTAACTTATGGTTGCAGACAGCTTATTAAACTCTAGTATGTATATTTGTCCTAGGTAAGAAAAAAAAGTAAAGTATTGACACTGACCACATTGTTTTCCCATGAAGTCCCTCAAGACATAATCTCACATTTTTTCGACTTGAGGCTTTTCACGTGGCTGCCCCTAATATACATCAGCATAGGGGAGTGGAAGTGGAATTGGGTATTTTCACCATGAATGTCTCAAGAAAAATTAATGTTCTTGAAAGATGAACCATGTTTTTTTATGGCTTCCTAAACCCCCAGCTTAGTGATGGTCCAGTATGAAAACAAGGAAATTGAACATAAAAATGTATTTTGATGTATCTTTTAGCACGTCTTTTGCATATACTACATATTCTTAAGACATTTTCTTGGTACATATGCTGACATGCTTAGCTTCTTTTTATCTATCAGCTCCTCCCTAACAGCTACACACACACACACACACACACACACACACACGTGCACACACAAACACTATACTAGCTCTTTATATAGAAAAAGTTAGGTAACTACAGACAATGTCCAATCATGACTGGTAAGCTGATTGTTCACAATAAATTTCTTTTCTTGTATCTTCTGTAGAGATTCACATAACTAACAATCTTCATATTACATATTCACAAGAGTTGTTAGCCTCTTTTCTCAGAAAAAAATAGGTAGAGTATAGGTGAAATGAACTGGCATATACTTACCAGTATAAAGATTTTTTTCCCATATGAAAAAGCATATTCTTATTGAAGCAAGTAGGAATGTTTCTTTGTAGTTTATTACATATCTGTACATATTTTAAAGGAAGATATTTTACTTTACAAACTAAATCAATTAATTTCTGTGATCTGGAACTTTAAAAAAAAACCCAAACTTTGCATTATTACTGGTAGTGAACGACACATCTCACAATTATTATAATACAGCTATGAAAATCTTTTTTATTCTGTATTATAGACAAATTTTACGGAAGACTTTTACTCTTATTTTAGAAACTTGATTGAAATAAGTTATATATTAATTTTTAAAATTTGTTCATTAGTTTATAATGCAGGAAAAACATTTTAGGAGTAATCATAGGTGTAGCACGATCCACTTATGTCCTTAAAATTTAGAATGAGCAGTAAAGTCTTAGATAATTGTTTTTAATACTAATGATATGAGTAATATTATTACTCATAATAATGTTGATATTCTTAAGGATTTTTGCATTCTATAATAACAATGATTTGAGGACTGTGGTGACTTAGTGTATTAATATTTATGTATGGTAATCCATTATAAAAGGATTGTACAAAACACGTACCATACTAAAAGGATATTTTTAATTAAATTAAATTTCTATGTATTCTCTTCTCAAGCTTGTTATTCTACTGCCTAGAGGAAGCTCTCAGTGACAATGGCCACTGTGTTGCAGACATTCCTTGATGTTGGATAATAAAATCCCTGTGGACAAGCTGTACATTTGCCTAGTGCCAACACATTCTTGGCAGCTAGAGTTCTCATATGATAAATGTTGCAATTAAAGCTGTGGAGTTGTGCATAAAATAACCTTCCTCAATCTTGCTTCAAATTAATCTGAAAGCCATTAAAAAATAGAAAAATATGAAGTAGAATTTTCAAAGAAGCAAAGTGTATAATTTTACATAACTGATAGGTTATTAATATTAATAAACTTTCTTTTACCAAAAAGGAAATGCTATTTTGTGAGATCCCAAAAAGAGAAATAATGAAAGATTAACTAGAATAGTTTAATCCGTTGATAAGACTATCTTATTTTAAAATGCATGTTTTTAAAGAAAAACATTTATTTCTTTTTTATACTAGTGTTGATTTTTTTTTGGAATCAGGGAAAAATGACATTAAAGGCAATATTTATTTATAATTTACATTATATTATTTGAACTTTAATTCCCATATATGGACATATTTTTAATTTTACATATAAGTGTAAACACATGCAATATTTTAATTTCCATCCATCTTTTCTTTTTTAAATTTGTTCTGCTCTCCTGTCTTCTTCCTTATCACCACCAATCAGCTCCACCTGTTTCCAGTATTATTCATTACCTAGTGATGAATCTTTTCATCTTTTCCTGGTATTCATACAATACACAAATGTATATATGAATGCACGGGTCTATATGCACCCATACATACATACACATGAATAAGGAGATTCATTTGTTAGTATTTCTTTGCTTTATTTTTTTTCCAAACTTTTATTTTAGATTCAGAGAGCACATGTGCAGGTTTGTTTCCTGGGTATGTTTCATAATTCTGTGACCTGGGATATGAAGGATCCCATCACTGAGGTACTGAACATAATACCCAATAGTTAATTTTTTGATTCTTGCCTCTCTCCATACTTCTCCACTCAAGTAGTTCTCAATTTCTATTGCTGCCTTCTTTATTTCCATGAGGGCCCAGTTTCACTCTGATCATAGTTATTTCTTTTCTGCTGCTAGATTTGGGGTTTAGTTTGTTCTCGATTTTCTATTTCCTGTAGGAGTGATGTTAGATCATTAATTTGAAATCTTTCTAACTTTCTGATGTAGGTATCTAGTGCTACAAACTTTCCTCTTAAGGTTGCTTTAGCTGCATGGTAGAGATTTTGGTCTGTTGAGTCTCTCTGTTTCCATTTATTTCAAAGAAGTTTTTTTATTTCTACCTTAATTTCATTGTTTACCCAAAAGTCATTCAGGAGCAAGTTGTTTAATTTCCATGTAATTATTTCGTTTAGAGACCTTCTTGATTTTGATTTCTATTTTTAGTCCACTATGGTCCAAGAGGATGGTTGGTGTGATTTTAATTTTTTTTCTCATTTACTGAGACTTGCTTTATGGCTGAGTGTATGGTCAATCTTGGAGTATGTTCCATATGTGGAAGAAAAGATGTATATTCAGTGGTTGATGGGTGGAGTATTCTGTAGATACTAGGTCAAATTGGTCAAGTGTCAAGTTTAAGTCCATAATTTGTTAGTTTTCTGCCTCGATAATCTGTCTAACTTTCTAATGCTATTAGGGGAGTGTTGAAGTCCCCCACTATTATTGTGTGGCTAAGTCTCTTTGTAGGTGTAGATGTATTTGTTTCATGAATCTGGGTGCTCCAATGTTGGATGTGTACATATTTAGGATAGTTAAACCTTCTTGTTGAATTGAAACCTTTATCATTATATAATGCCCTTCTTTGTTCTTTTTCACTATTGTTGGTTTAAGGTCTGTTTTATCTGATATGAAAGTAAAAACCGATGTTCTTTTTTGTTTTCTGTTTGCATGATAGGACTTTCTCCAACTCTGTACTTTTAGCCTATTGGTGTCATTACCTGTGAGATAAGTCTATTGAAGACAGCAGATAGATGGTTCTTGTTTTAATCCAGCTTGCCACTATGTGCCTCTTAAGTGAGGGCATTTCAGCTATTTACATTTGAGGTTAATATTGATATGTGAGGTTTTGATCCTATCAAAACAATTTTAGCTGGTCGTTCTGTAGTTTTCATTGCGTGATTTCTTTATAGGGTCTGTGGGCTATATACTCACATAATTTTTTGTGGTAGCAGGTGTCATTTGTTCACTTCCTTGCTTAGGACTCCCTTAAGGATCTCTTGTAAGGCTAGTCTAGTGGTAACAAATTCCTTTAGTGCTTGCTTTTCTGGAAAAGATTTTATTTCTCCTTTACTTATGAAGCGTAGTTTGGCAGAATATAGAATTCTCGGTTGGAATTTGGTTGGTTCTTTTGTTTAAGTATGCTGAAAATAGGCCTCTAATCTCTCCTGGCTTATAAGACTCTGTTGAGAACTCTGCTGTTAGCCTGATAGGAATCTATCTGTACATGATCTGTCCATTTTTTTCTAGATATTTTTAAGATTTTTTTCTTTAGCATTGATCATAGACAGTCTGATGACTACATGCCTTCATGAGGTTCATTTTGTGTAGTATCTCGCAAATTAGATAATTAGAAAGGAAATTAAAGAAAAACTAGAAACATTTTATTGAATCATTCCCTCAAGCATATTTTCCAGGTTGTTTACTTTTTCTCCTTCTCTCTCAGAAACACCAATAATTCATAAATTTGATCACTACCTAAAACTATATTTCTCAAACATTCATTTTATTTTTTAAATTCTTTTTTCTTTATATTTGACTGGGTTAGTTCAAAAGACTTTCAGTTTTCAGGCTCTGAAATCCTTTCTTCTGCTTGATCTAGTCTATTGATAAAAGTTTCAATTGTACTTTGAAATTCCTTAAGTGAGTTTTTTAATCCCATTAGCTCCAATTGATTTCTTTTTAATACATTTATCTCTTCCTTCATTCCAGGAACTGCTTTAGAAGTTTCTTTGTGTTGATTTTCAACTTTGTCTTGGATATAATTGAGCTTCCTTGTAATCTGTGCTTTGAATTCTTTATCTGTCATTTCTCAGTTTTCATTTTGGTTAGACTCTATTGTTCGACAGCTAGTGCAATTCTTTAGTGGTGTCTCTACATTCAGATTTTTCATAGTGTCAGAATTCTTATACTGGTTTCTTCTCATCTAGAGATGTCAGCACTTCTAATTATTGTAATTACTTTTGTGTAGATAAAATATTTTTCTTTCTCTGTAATACTATTGGGATTTTTTCTTTCCTTTTCCCTCTTACCCCATCACTATTGGGTGTGACTGCAAAGAATGCTGAGTATGGTCTTTTGGCTTTGCTTCTATAGCCCTATGCACTTATTTCAGCAGGTTTTATATTGGGCTGTGCAGTGTGACCTACAAGCAAAAAGGGGGCACTTCTGGATGAAAGTTGGCTGTGGCCAATGCAGCTAGATATATACCTGATCCTTATTTACCGGGAGAAGCTCTGTTGCCGCAGGCAATGGACTGTTTAGTGGCATGAATAGTGATCTGAGCTCCCTGCTCTGCCTTTGGGGGATGAGGGCCATGATGACTGAAGCTGGACCAGGCAGGTCCGCCTATAGGTCCCCCCATGACAGGCATAAAGACCAGCACCAAGGAAGAATCCAGTGGGTGGCCACAAAGTGCCCTGAGGTGTGCCTAGGAATGGACCTGGGAAATATTCTCAGTCTCAAGTTCTCTACCCTTAGGGGGATGACATGAGCTACTAAACCGGGAGAATGGGTGCTCCAGATGCCTGGAGATTTGCCTGGGCATGGAGTAGAGAAGGGCCCCTGCACCAATATCTCTGCACAGAAAGGGTGGGTTAACTCAGGCTGCTGAACCAAGCAAGCAGGTGCTCCACATGCCCAGACATCTGCCTGAACGCAGAATGGAGACAGCCCCAATGCACCATCCTCCTCTAAGCCCAGGAAGGGTGGGATGGCTTAAGCTGCTGTAACAGATGAGTGGGTGCTCTGAATGCCTGGAGATTTGCGTGGACATGAAGCAGAGGCAGCCTCTCTGCCCCAGGGTCTCTGCACAGGAAAAGTGGGGAGCATTAGGCTGCCAATCCAACTTAATGGGTATTCCAAATGCCTGGAGATCTGCCTGGATGTGAAGCAGAGAGGGCACCACTGGACCGCAATTTTAGGGAAGCAGGCTGGGGCTCCCAGCAATGGCACACACAGACCAGTTTTAGGTTGCCAAGCTGGACTTGGCTGCAAGTCTTGCTGCCCCGGAGAAATTGCAGCTGCAGCAGCTATCCTCCGGCTCCATACTGTGCGCGGGGAAAGCCCAATTCCAGCACCTGCTGCTGAGGCACTGCACAATTCTGACTGTGAAGGTCCTTGCCCCACTCCACGGTGGGTGCTCTAATCTCTGGACCGATACTAAAATGCCTATGCAGTCACGCTGTAGAGTTGCCAAAGAATGGCAGATTTTGTACGCACCTGGATTAAAAATGGCGTCCTGCTTTTCGTCCTGTGTCTACGGTAAATGTCTGCAGCTTTTCCCAGTGTCTTTTCCTCACAGCATGTCCAAGCCTCTCCCCATTAGTTCCAGGTCTTGGGAGAAACACAATCCTCTCGTTCGTCCAGGGTTGCTCGGATTACTACTGGAAAGGTTCAGCAGAGAGGGAGGCTGTCTTCCTCTCTCACTTCCGAGGGCTTCACTCACTTTTAATGGTCAGATGCCATCATGGGTACTCTTTGCCGATGTTCTCCCCAGGATCTGGGGTGTCCTTCGTGATTCTGGTGGATTCTCATTTTACTTGTTGAATTAAAGCTCACAGAATTGATTTTTATGCACTGTTTTGTTATTTCCAAGTGGCTGAAGCATGCTAAAAGCCTCTAATCCATTATATGTTGGGGGCGGGGAAACTAAACTGTTTTAAATTGTTTTTTACAGAAAATGGAATCCTATTATACTCACTTTTCTGTAACTGTCTTATTCAATAGTAGTTTCTGAAAATCTAATTCAATATCATTTTTATATTCTTTTAAAAGATGTATCTATTCCATAGTTCAAATTCACCAGTATATATGACATTATTTCATTCTTTAAATAACCCTTTAAAAGGTTTATGATCTGTTATTTGGGAATATACCATACATATCCACTCCAATGTTGATCTGATTTCTCTTACTGTACAGTTTTAACCATTATGGACAATATTGTAATCAATATCTTTTTGTATTTTGTAGGAACATCAAATCTTATATGCTGATGTTTAGCTTTCACTAAATAAATTTCTAGGTGTAGCATGGCTGGATTTAAGTATTTATGTACTTTTTTGTTGTTGTCGTTGTTGAGACGGAGTCTCGCTCTGTCGCCCAGGCTGGAGTGCAGTGGCGCAATCTCGGCTCACTGCAAGCTCCGCCTCGTGCGTTCACGCCATTCTCCTGCCTCAGCCTCCCCAGTACCTGGGACTACGGGCGCCCGCCACCGGGCTGGCTAATTTTGTTTTGTATTTTTGGTAGAGACGGGGTTTCACCATGTTAGCCAGGATGGTCTCGATTTCCTGACTAAGTGATCTACCTGCCTTGGCCTCCCGAAGTGCTGGGATTGCAGGCGTGAGCCACCGTGCCCGGCCTTACGTATTTTTTTTTAATTAAAAGGCATTGTTGTGGTTTCCAAAAGTACTGCAAAACTTTACCTTTCTAACATGCAGTGACATTTATATGTTCCTATCAGTAATAGATGATAACATTTTCTGCCTCATATCCTCTTGAAGATTTTGCTGAGTTGATAGGTGTGAAGCGATGTTTCATTATCTTAATTTTAATTTGTGAATAAAATGGTGAACTAGGGTCTACATTTGATACCCATTTTAACTTTTGATATGCTGTAAAATATATCCCTAGACTAAGATCTTTGAGCCTGTTTCCTAATTTAAAAGATATTGGAAAAAAAAATAGGCTCCTCCCTTTATAACACTGTTCTGAGGAATCAAATAAGCTAATTTGTACATAATAACTTAATACATTTTGAAGTATTATTTAGATTATAACTAAATACACATGCCCCTAAACTACAAATTACTGTCAAGACTCAGTTCTGAAATCTAGAAAATTAAGGGAAAATAATTCCCTCTTCTTATTCAGTTGCCTACCAGCTGTGAAATATATATAGAAACTTAAAATCTAAATTTGTGCACAATTGTCTCCATTTTTCTCTTTGTTTCATTGGGATCTTCAGAGTTTCACATTTGTATTGATTGGCAATGTGGTGGCTAACTTTTTATGTAAACATAAGTGGGCCCCAGGGTGCCCAGACATTTGGTCAAACTTTATTCTAGATGTGTCTTTGAGAGTGTTCAAATTGGCATTTGAGTTCTTTTGATGTGATCCTGGCAGTCTTTGTTGGTGCCCTTAATGCTCAAGGATCATCTTAGACATTTTCTGTCTCAGCCATGAAGCAGCCCTTTCTCTTAGAAAACCTTGTTCCTTTCAGAGGAAATGCTTTTTTGGGAAAATCTGTAAAAGCAGGGTGTTCATAGTTACATATGTGGTCCTTGTTTCCAGCTGGTTTTAACTAACAGAGCTAGAAAATATGTATTTACCAAAAAAAAAAAAAAAATCATATGTGTTTGTGGGAGTGCCTTGACCTCTCTGTGAAGCAACTAGCTGCATGTTTTTACCTTCAGGCTTGAACCCATGCAGGGGCCTTGAACGTTTCCATGTACTGATGAACTTCTTTGGGCTGTTGCCTAAAATACCCAAAGATCAAATATGTTGGTAAACAGTAAAAACTATCCCTGGCCCTCACCTAAATTCCTCAAACTTTTATATAAACTTCATAGGGGACATACGTAGGTACACCTGTTTTCTCTCTGCCCATTGCAAGGGTCACTGTAGCACTCCCTGTGTAAGTTTCCCCTAAGAATCCTTTGGACTGATCTCCCTGGTACTCAGTGCTTCTTTCTTTGGAATTCCAACAATTCCAATCCCATTTTGTGACAGTTTGGGGCAGACTCTTGTGAGAATTCCATGCCAACACTTCTGGGATGACTCCAGCCATGGGTTCAGACAGACAAAACAAAGTTTAAACTTCTATTTCCAATTGGCCTTCAGGATTATGTGACTCCTAATTTATCTCATCATTCTTATATTTCTATTTCTATATTTCCACACAAAAAGAATTTAATTTCTTTTTTCCTTTTTTCACTCGTTTTTAAATTTAAATTTCTTTAAATTTTACTTTAAGTTCTGGGATACATGTACAAAACATGCAGGTTTGTAGGAATGGATAAATTCCTGGACACACACACCCTCCCAAGACTAAACCAGGAAGAAGTAGAATCCCTGAATAGACCAATAACAGGCTCTGAAATTGAGGCAGTAATTAACAGCCTACCAACCAAAAAAAGCCCAGGACCAGAAGGATTCACAGCTGAATTCTACCAGAAGTACAAAGAAGAGCTGGTACCATTCCTTCTGAAATTATTCCAAACAACAGAAAAAGGGGGACTCCTTCCTAACTCATTTTATGAGGCCAGCATTATCCTGATACCAAAGCCTGGCTGAAACATAACAAAAAAAGAAAATTGCAGGCCAATATCCCTGATGAACATTGATGCAAAAATCCTCAATAAAATACTGACTAACTGAGTCCAGCAGCACATCAAAAAATTTAATTTCTTATTACACAAACCTACTTACTTATTTGTACTACAAGCTTAACCTTCTCAAAATATTGACACCATAAATAATCGAATTCATCAACAAAGAGCAATTACATTAATGTAAATATTGTTTTGAATATGTTTTTATCCTAAGGGTATATTTCGCTAGGATGCACAATCAAATTATTGTGCCTTATTGTCACTTGGAATACGTCCACTATATAACTGTGTACATAGTTTCATTTGTTTCAGTTTAAATGGTTAGGACTTGCTTCTTTTGAATTTAATTTTATAGTCATATAAAATGTTTATGTGTTTCCAAAATTATATTTACAATATAATGTGCATTCATAGAAGGCTAGGTTCTAATCATATCCTCTCCAATCGATTCCCTTCCTTACCCTATAGGAAATATTTAAAAAATATTATGGTTATCCTTCTATGATTATTTTAAACAAGAAAGCAGATATTTGTATATATGTGAGCTTCTTTGGCTGGCACTTGTTAATTGTTCTGAGCCTCAAAAGAGTATAAGTAAATAAATGTATTTCAAACTATTATTATGTTTAACTTAAAAATAAACTGGTTATATTTTCTTAATAAAATAAAGATAAATTTCTCAGTACTGATTTCTTTTTTCAGTACCTTATTGTATGCATTTTCTCAGGTCATTGAACCAGTTCCCTATTTTTGAATACTGAGTTTTTACCAGCTTTCTGCTATGACAAGTAGGTCTACAACAAATACCCTTGTGTATACATCTTTTCATGCTTTTGTCAGTGTACATTTGGAATAGATCCTATAAGTAGACTTGTTAAATGAGAGATACATTTATGTATACTTTAATATTTGAGAAATCATCATTTATTTGAAGTTTATTTGAAATCATAGACCAAATATTTATAACAGCACTATTTATCCTTCAAACACATAATTGAAATAAATTTTATAAGCTTTAGTAAAGAGGTATTATATTAACAATATCAACTATATGAAATTTAATGAATTCCCTTAGGATATATTTGATGTTTATGTTTTGAATTTTTTTTGTTTTTTGATCATCAAATAAATGACTCTGATAACAATGCCATTTTAACATATTTATTGAAAAGCAGAATATTGTTTGTACTTTTCAAATGAAGACATCACTTGATTGTAAAAAGTAGTTCTTCACCCTGATTTTATTATTATTATTATTATTGTTATTAAGCTGAGGAAAAACTTAAAGACAACACTGTAATTTATAATGGAACTTAAACTATAAAAAGATATTTCTGCATATAAAAGAAGATATAAACATTAGCACTGTGGATAGATTCAAATTTTTGAGACATTTATTCATAGTTTAGAATGGTACACATTGATATATTTTAATTTAATGCCTACTGCCTTTCTTTGAAAATATGCTCATTTTGGTGTGTAGTATCTATCCACAATGGTTCTTCAACCACAAAAATAGCAATATGCAAGCCTGAGTTTCTTTCATTTAATTAAAATCTTTTGCTTATATACTGAATTAATAACACTGCTTTTAGAAATGTTGGTATAACATTCCTATTGATTAATTTTCTTTCTCAAACCTGAATTCAGGAGTAGAAATACTTCTTGATGGGAAAATAGAGTTAATTAGAAAGCAGTATGAATGCTGGTATAGAATAATTTATTGTGGTCATGTTTGCAAAAAAACGACCTACATTCCTGTAGTTCTAAAAACTGTCACATTAAAAGCAGCTGCAAGAGAATATGCAATTTATAAGTTGGTATATGTAACTATTATCTAAAAATTCCTTGAAGATTTAATTTTACATAACTTAAATACGTTTTGTTGATTAAATGTACAACCTAGAAATTGAAGTAATATGTATCATTGAAGATTACTACATCCTAATTAAACATAATATTCCTTATTTCAGTTAAATTCATAAATTTCAGTTCCATGCATGGTTCTTGAGTCAGATTGCCTGCGTTCAAATCCTGTCTCTGTAATTCTCTAGCTGTATAATCTTGGACACAATTAAACTTCTAAAGCTTCAATTCCTGTTTATTTTGAACCGATATAATAATAAGGTTCCTCTCATTTTAATTTGATTAAATGAAAATGAATGATTTCTCTCTGGCAATTAGTGTAAGTTGTGTAGCTATTATTGAACATTTAGTAGGTATCAAACACTACTTAGTGGTTATAGGTATAGATAATGAAGTATATATCTGATAAACTCAAGTATAATTATTTAATTTGGTTACATTTCTTTGTAAGAAACAAAGACTCATTTATGTGGAGGGAATTATCACATTATTATAAATTATAACATTATAATTGATTACAAGAAGAAATAAGGGGAATTTTTAAAATTCAAAATAAAAGGAAATGCAGAATAGGCCTTCCCTGAGGTCAGAGTTTGTTGTACATAGAAGCCAGAGTTCTCCTGCAGGAGAGCTATATTCCTTTACCTCTTTGAGCTATGGTTGGTCCATATGGCTTACTTACCCAATGGGATTTGAGCAGAAGTGATGTATGCGTATTCTAAGTGGAAACTTCGAGTCATTTTATGTTTTGGATAGTACTCTTCTAAAAAGAACAGCATGTTTTAAAGTGGTTTCTGCTTTAATTTGAATATTTGAATAAAGAAAATTCATGGGGTAGAGCCAAGCAGAATGAAACAAAACCATAGTTGACTTCAGTGGCTGGAGCAGTTCCAGAGAACTGCTGCTGACATATATTGTGAGCAAAAAGAACATTGTTGTGGTTAAGCCACTGAGATCATAAGCTGTTTATAATGATATCACAATCCTGCAAAGTTTATTTGAATTGGAAAATACTGGAATTGTGTTCTGGGTTAGGGCAGAAATTCAGAGGTGATATTGGAACATAGGAAACTTAGGAAACATCTTTCCTGAAATTCTTTTATAACATTATGGATACTCTGACAGGATTCTCTGAAGACAAAATCCATTATTTTTATAAATTTATTTTATTTTCAATTTTTGTGGGTACATAGTGGGTGAATATATTTATGGGGTACATGAGATTTTTTTGATACAGGCATGCAATGTGAAATAAGCCCATCATGAAGAATAGGATATACATCTCTCATGCATTTATCCACTGAGCTACATTATTTTAAAATGTATAGCTAAGTAATTATTGACTATAATCACCCTATTGTGCTATCAAATAATAGATATTATTCATTTTTTCTAGCTATTTTTTGTACTTATTAGCCATCCCCACCTCACTGCTTTTTCCCCACTACCCCTCTCAGCCTCTGATAACCATCCTTCTACTATATCCATGAGTTCAAATGTTTTAATTTTTGGATTCCAAAAATAAATGAGAAAATGTAATGTTTGTCTTTCTGTGCCTGAGTTACTTCACTTAACATAATCATCTCCAGTTCTATCCATGTTGTTGCAAATGACTGGATCTCATTCTTTTTTATGGCTAAATAGTACTCTATTGAGTATATGTACCACATTTTCTTTATCCATTCATCTGTTGGTGGACACTTAGTTGTTTCCAAATCTTAGCATTTGTAAACAGTGCTGCAGCAAACATAGGGGTGCAGATATCAATTTGATACACTGATTTTTTTTCTTGTGGGTATATACCCAGCACTTGGATTGCTAGATCATATGGTATCTCCAGTTTTAGTTTTTGAAGAAACCTCCAAATTGTTCTCCATAATTGTACTAATTTGCATTCACACCAACAGTGTATGTGGGTTTCCTTTTCTCTATATTCTCACCAGCATTTGTTATCTCCTGTTTTTTGGATATAAGTCACGTTAACAGGGGTGAGATGATACCTCAATGTAGTTTTGATTTGCACTTCTGTAATGGTCAGTGGTGTTGAACCCCTTTTTATATGCCTGTTTGCCATTTGTATGTCTTCTTTTGAAAAATCTTTCACCCATCTTTTGATTGGGTTATTAGATTTTTTCCAATACAGTTGTTTGAGCTCCTTATATATTCTAGTTATTAATCCCTTGTCAGATGGGTAGTTTGAAAATATTTTCTCTCATCCTGTGGGGTGTCTCTCCACTTTGTTGATTGTATCCTTTGCTATTCAGAAGCTTTTTAACTTGATATGATCCCATTTGTCCGTTTTTGCTTTGGTTGCCTGTGCTTGTGGGGTATTGCTGAAGAAACTTTTGCCCAGACTAATGTCCTGGACACTTTCTTTAAAATTTTTGTAGAAGTTTTATAGCTTGAGGTCTTAGATTTAAGTCTTTAATCCATTTTGATTTATGTATATGGCAAGAGACAGGGGCACATTCTTCTGCATATGGATGTCCAGTTTTCCGAGAGCCATTTATTGAAGAGACTATCATTTCCCTAGTGGTAATTTGTTGAAAATGAGTTTACTGTAGGTGTATGGATTTGTTTCTGGTTTCTCTATTCTGTTACTTTGGTCTATGTGTCTATTTTTTGCCAGTGCCATGTTGTTTTGGTTACTAAAGCTTTGTAGCATAATTTGAAGTCAGGTAATGTAATGTAATTTCTCCAGTTTTGTTCTTTTTGCTTAGGATAGCTTTAGCTATTCTTGGTGCTTTGTGGTTCCACATAAATGTTAGGATAGTTTTCTCTATTTCTGTAAAGAATGTCATTGGTATTTTGATAGGGATTACACTGAATCTGTAGATTGCTTTGGGCAGTATGGACATTTTAATAATATTGATTCTTCTAATCCATGAACATTGAATTTTTTTCTAGTTTTTTGGTGTTCTCTTCAAAAGTGTTTTATGGTTTCTATTATAGACATCTTTCACTTCTTTGTTGTAATGTATTATAAATATTTTTTAATTATTTGATTTATTATAGAGATCTTCCACTTCTTTGGTTATTTAATTTTCTGTGTGGCTGTTGTAAATAGGATTGTTTTTAAAATTTCTTTTTTGTATTGTTCACTGTTGGCATATAGAAATGTCCTGATTTGGGTATGTTTATTTTGTATCCTGCCACTTTACTGAATTTTTATAGTTTTCTTGTGGAGTCATTAGATTTTTTCCAAATATAAGATCATATTATCTGAAAACGAGGATCATTTGACTTCTTCCTTTTCAACTTGGATGCATTTTATATGTTTCTCTTATCTGATGCTCTAGCTAGGACTACCAGTACTGTGTTGAATAACAGTAATGACAGTGGGCATTCTTGTCATTCAGTTTTCCCCGTTCAGTATGATACTAGCCATGGATGTGTCATATATGGCTTTTATTATGTTGAGGTTAAGATGTCTATGTTCTAATCCCTAGAACCTGTGAATATGTTTCCTTACATAGCAGAAGGGACTTTGCAAATGTGATTAAGTTAAGAGACTTGAGATAGGTAGACTACCCTATTTTTGTGGACTCAATTTTATCACAATGCAGTAGACTCACAATCGAAGAGAAATTTGAAAATGTTATAATGCTGTATTTGAAGATGGAAGAAGGCCATGAACCAAGGAATGCTGATGGACTCTAGAAGGTGAATAAAGCAAAAAAGCTAATTTTTCCTTAGAGTCTCTAGAAGGAATGCAGCCCTGGCCACAATGATATGAGCTCAGTAAGACCAATTTTGTACTTCTGACCTTCAGAACTGTAAGATAATAAATTTGGGCTGTTTTAGTCTGTTAAATTTGTGATAATTTGTCATAGAATCATAGGAAACAAATATGAAATAATAATTTTGTCTTTTCTGGGGAAATGATTATTGTGGTAGAATACACAAAAAGAAAAATGTACATGTTATCACAAACAAAACAGAAAAAAAGACCAGGACACTGAACATTCCCAATACCATAGAAGATTAATCCATGACTCATATCAACAGTTGACCCAATAGATTCAGTTTGCCTTTTTTAACTTTATATAAATGAAATGAGAGAGTATGTAATCTTTTGTCCTAACATTACATCCCATGTAATGCCTGTAATTTTTTTCCATATGTATCTGTATAGTTGTAGATTATTCAGTGTTCAGTTCTGTATTTTGTAGCTCTGTGTTATGATACAGAAATGCATCAATTTTATTGTAAATATTCATCTAAGTGTTTTTCTTTTTAAAGAGTTAAAAATAGTACTATTGTGAGAACACTTGTCTTTGGGGATCATGTACACGTGTATGTTGAATATGTGTTTACTGAAATATACTGGAAGTAAAAGATTGTTGGGTTAAAAAATATACACATATTCAACTTCAATAAATTTTGCCAGTGATATATTCAACATAAAAGATGGCTACAAATTCTTTGACACACCTTCTATTTTTAGGAGGGGTATATTATTTCCCATTCCCGTGAATCTGGGCAGGATCTGTGACTTTCTAAGAATAGAATATGGTAGAATCAATTTGTACCTATTTCTGGGCTGAGGCCCTAAGGCACTGGGTGCTTCTACATCTACTCTGAAAATATTTGCTTATAATTGTATTCCCTTTGGGACTCAGCCACAGTACTTGAAGAAACCCAAGGCATATGGAGAAACCACATGTAGGCACTGTTGTTAACAGCTCCCAGCATCAACTGCTAACTGGCTACTAGCATCCCAATCCTAGTGCTAGACATGTGAGTAAGAAAGTGATCCAGAAAGTAGATCCTCCAGCCCTAGCCAGCCCACTTAACACTATGGAGTTTAGAGGAAAATACTCTAGTCAAAGTTTCCCCAAATTTATGACCCACAAAATAATTTCGTTGGTT
The DNA here is from genome assembly GCF_029281585.2 of Gorilla gorilla gorilla. Taxonomy (NCBI): domain Eukaryota; kingdom Metazoa; phylum Chordata; class Mammalia; order Primates; family Hominidae; genus Gorilla; species Gorilla gorilla. Next base: position 42,674,621 of record NC_073227.2, on the reverse strand, counting down.
TAAGCCACTAAATTATAAGGTAGTTTATTACTTAGTAATATAAAACTGAAACAGAAATTTGGTACATAAAAGTGAAGTACTACATACCAGTAACTTAAGATGTATGACATTGGCTTTCAAGCTAGGCAGTGAGCAGAGGCTGGAAGGGTTTTGGGAAGATTGTGTGTGAAAGCTAGGAGATCCTCAAGAATGCTTAATGACTCGAAAGACAGTAAGAAGATGTTGAATGCTAGAGGAAAGGTATAACTTTCATGTAGTAGGGGCAAATTTGGCAACAAGGTCACCTGTGGGAATATGGAAAATATAAAGACTGTCTAATTAAGCAGCCAATTTAGCAGGAGAGATTTTTTAGGAACAACATAGAAAGTGACATCTGACTTTTACTAGCTGCCTATGATATAACCCAGGGAAAGATAGATAAATTTTAAAAAGAACCGTTGCAATTTTGAGTAGCATTTAGGAGAAATATTAAAAAGCAGAAAATTCTAAATTTGAAAATGAAACTTTCTCATTTCTAGGCTCTTTCCGTAAAAGATTCTTAAAATATGAAATAACTTTCAGTAAGATTACATCTATGACTAGACTCTTTTATCCTACATAAATTCCTCAGAATAATTCCAGGCAGATAACTTGTCTCTTTAGTTCACAGATCTTTAGAGCTAAGAATAACTGCCCCTGAGAAATATAATTCATTCCTGAACCTGATTTATATGATGAGATCTTGGATCTTAAGCCTAATCCTGTTCGACTAATGGGTTAAACATTTTAGAGTCTTGGAAATGGGGCATTCTGTATGTGTCAGCAATGTAAATGATTTGTGGCTCAGGTGCAGATTTTATTGGTCTGCATACAGCTACAAATTTTTTCGTATTCCTCTTATCTAGCAGTGGGCCCTCTTTCTCTCGATCTGCAATATGTACAGGCTTTATGAGTCCTTTGCCCAGTAGAATGTGTCAGAATTGATGCTATATCAATTTCCAGGGCTAAACCTACTTCTTGTCTCTTGAAATTGTTGACTCTGAGAAGCCAGCTTTCATGACATGAGAACCATGTGTAGGGGCTCCAGTAACAGCCACAGCTCTTCACAGAGTGGTTCTTAGCTTTCTACAATTTTAGATAATTTCATTTTTAAAAAGTCTACTAATTTTTAATGCATTCAAAAACATGATTATGAAACTGGAAACTGTGAGTTGTACATCAGTTTGGTCATAATGAGGTGTAGCAGACCCTGCTAATTACTCAATTCCTCAATATTAATTTTATATTCCTTCTTTATAACTTAACCCTGACACTTTCAGGGCAGCAAGAGCTGAACTTAATTTCCAAGGTTTCCTGTTAGTTACAGGGATATGATATGGCTGTGGCCTATGATATGTAGATGTTAATGGCTGAAAAAGAGTTAATAAAAATAATGTCTCATAGAAAAACATGCTGTGTTCATATACTGGGAGACTTAATATTGACAAAATGGAAATACTACCCAAAGTGATCAGAAGACACAATGCAGTCTCAATAAAAATCTTGAAATGTTATTTTGTTGTAGTTGTTGCAGATTTTAAAAAGCTGATCTGTAAGAGATCCAGAATACACACTGCAACGTTGAAGAAAAATCAAAATTGGAGGACTAACACTTTCCAATTTCAAAGCTTACTGCAAAGCTACTGTAATATAAACAGTAGGGTGTTGGTGTAATAATAGACATATAGAAAAATGGAATAGAATTGAGAGGCCATACATAATCCCATGCCCTATGTTTAATTGATTTTTAACATGGATGTGAAGACCAGCCAATGGGGAAAGGAGAATCTCTTCAACAAATGCTGTTTGATCAACTGTATATCCACATGTAAAATATTGAAGGTGGATGCTGCCTGTCCTACAGTAAACAGACAAACCAACTCAAAATAGATCAAACAACTAATTGTAACTGCTAAAACTATACAATTTCATAGAAATTAAATTGGACTTCATAAAAATTTAAAAAATTTGTGTATCAAAGATAATATCGAGGATGTAAGAAGTCAACCTTTGAAATGGAAGAAATATTTGAAAATTATATACCTGATAAGTGTCTAATATCCAGAATATGTAAAGAACTCTTACAACTCAACAACAAAAGAACTCTTACAACTTAAAAACAAAAGAGCAGACGATTCAATTTAAAAATGGGTGAAAGACTTGAATAAACATTTCTCCAAAGAAATTATGCAAATGACTAACAAACACATAAAAAGATGCTCAACATCATTATTTAGTAGAATAATGGAAATCAAAACCACAATGAGATACCACTTCACATTCATGGCTGTAATTATTTAATGAAAAATAGCAGTAACCGGCAAAGATGTGAAAAAATAATACCCATCATTATTGCTGATTGGCATGTAAAATGTCATAGTCTCTTTGGAAAATAGTTTGTAACTGGCTCAAAAAGTTAAACATAGAATTATCTATGAGCCAGAAATTCTATTCCTGTGTATACAGCCCCCAAAATTGAAAACAGGTATTTAAACAAATACTTGTATGAGTGATTATAACAGCACTATTCTCAATAGCCCAAAGGTAGAAACACATTAAATGTCCATCAGCAGATGAATGGAAAAAAAATGCGTTATATCCATACAATTGAATTTTAGGTAGTCATAAAAAAGGAGTGAAGTAGGCCAGACGCGGTGGCTCACGCCTGTAATCGCGGCACTTTAGGAGGCCTAGGCGGGCGGATCAAGAGGTCAAGAGATTGAGACCATCCTGGTTAACACGGTGAAACGCCCTCTGTACTAAAAATACAAAAAATTAGCTGGGAGTGGTGGCGGGCGCCTGTAGTCCCATCTACTCCGAGGCTGAGGCAGGAGAATGGCGTGAACCCGGGAGGCGGAGCTTGCAGGGAGCCGAGATCATGCCACTGCACTCCATCCAGCCTGGGCCACAGAGCCAGACTCCGTCAAAAAAAAAAAAAGAAAAAGGAGTGAAGTACTAATACATACCACAATGTGACTCAACCTTAAAGACATTATGCTAAGTGAAATAAGTTAGACACAAAAGACAAAGTATGTAATTCTATATATATGAAATATCCAGAACAGATGAATGCATAGAGATAGAAAGCAGATTAGTACTTTCCATGGGTTGGGAAGTAACTGCTTAATTGGTACAGGGCTTTCTTTTGTGATGGTGACAATGTTTTAGAACTAGATAGAGATGATGATCGCACAACATTGTGAATGCACTATATGTTACTGAACTGTACATTTAAAAATAGTGAATTTTATGTAACAAGAGTTTTACCTTGATCTAAAATGTAATAAGACGCACATACACAAATATGATTAATATGCCTTAAAGAGACACGCTTTGAGTTTCTTTTTATTTTTTTTTCAGTAATGCGTATGCAATGCCTGGAGCTGCAGTAGTCATTTTGAGACCTTGAAAGTCGCCGGGTGCGCAGGCTCACGCCTGTTGAAATCAGCATTCAAAACTGAGTGCCTATGTTTATTTTAACATGAAAATGAGTTAACTTTTTTGTAGGTCCTTAGAGACCTACAAAGAGACTTAGACTCCCACACAATAATAATGGGAGACTTTAACACCCCACTGTCAACATTAGACAGATCAACGAGACAGAAAGTTAACAAGGATATCCAGGAATTGAACTCAGCTCTGCACCAAGTGGACCCAATAGACATCTACAGAACTCTCCACCACAAATCAACAGAATACACATTCTTTTCAGTGCCACACCACACCTATTCCAAAATTGACCACATAGTTGGAAGTAAAACACTCCTCAGCAAATGCAAAAGAACAGAAATTATAACAAACTGTCTCTCAGACCACGGTGCAATCAAACTAGAACTCAGGATTAAGAAACTCACTCAAAACCACTCAACTACATGGAAACTGAACAACCTGCTCCTGAATGACTACTGGGTACATAACGAAATGAAGGCAGAAATAAAGATGTTCTTTGAAACCAACGAGAACAAACACACAACATACCATAATCTCTGGGACACATTCAAAGCAGTGTGTAGAGGGAAATTTATAGCACTAAATGCCCACAAGAGAAAGCAGGAAAGATCTAAAATTGACACCCTAGTATCACAATTAAAAGAACCAGAGAAGGAAGAGTAAACACATTCAAAAGCTAGCAGAAGGCAAGAAATAACTAAGATCAGAGCAGGACTGAAGGAAATAGAAACACAAAAAACCCTTCAAAACATTAATGAATCCAGGAGCTGGTTTTTTTTAAAAGATCAACAAAATTGATAGACCGCTAGCAAGACTAATAAAGAAGAAAAGAGAGAAGAATCAAATAGACACAATAAAAAATTAAAAAGGGGATATCACCACCGATCCGACAGAAATACAAACTATCATCAGAGAATACTATAAACACCTCTATGCAAATAAACTAGAAAATCTAGAAGAAATGGATAAATTCCTGGACACATACACACTCCCAAGACTAAACCAGGAAGAAGTTGAATCTCTGAGTAGACCAATAACAGGATCTGAAATTGAGGCAATAATTAATAGCTTACCAACCAAAAAAAATCCAGGACCAGATGGATTCACAGCCGAATTCTACCAGAGGTACAAGGAGGAACTGGTACCATTGCTTCTGAAACTATTCCAATCAATAGAAAAAGAGGAAATCCTCCCTAACTCATTTTATGAGGCCAGCATCATCCTGATACCAAAGCCTGGCAGAGACACAACAAAAAAAGAGAATTTTAGACCAATATCCTTGATGAACATTGGTGCAAAAATCCTCAATAAAATACTGGCAAATCAAATCCAGCAGCACATCAAAAACCTTATCCACCATGATCAAGTGGGCTTCATCCCTGGGATGCAAGGCTGGTTCAACATACACAAATCAATAAACGTAATCCAGCATATAAATAGAACCAATGACAAAAACCACATGATCATCTCAATAGATGCAGAAAAGGCCTTTGACAAAATTCAACAGCCCTTCATGCTAAAAACTCAATAAATTAGGTATTGATGGGACGTATCTCAAAATAATAAGAGCTATCTATGACGAACCCACAGCCAATATCATACTGAATGGGCAAAAACTGGGAGCATTCCCTTTGAAAACTGGCACAAGACAGGGATGCCCTCTCTCACCACTCCTATTCAACATAGTGTTGGAAGTTCTGGCCAGGGCAATCAGGCAGGAGAAGGAAATAAAGGGTATTCAATTAGGAAAAGAGGAAGTCAAATTGTCCCTGTTTGCAGATGACATGATTGTATATCTAGAAAACCCCATCGTCTCAGCCCAAAATCTCCTTAAGCTGATAAGCAACTTCAGTAAAGTTTCAGCATACAAAAGCAATGTGCAAAAATCACAAGCATTCTTATACACCAATAAAAGAAAAACAGAGAGCCAAATCATGAGTGAATTCCCATTCATAATTGCTTCAAAGAGAATAAAATACCTAAGAATCCAACTTACAATGGATGTGAAGGACCTCTTCAAGGAGAACTACAAACCACTGCTCAATGAAATAAAAGAGGATACAAATAAATGGAAGAACATTCCATGCTCATGGGTAGGAAGAATCAATATCGTGAAAATGGCCATACTGCCCAAGGTAATTTATAGATTCCATGCCATCCCCATCAAGCTAACAATGACTTTCCTCACAGAATTGGAAAAAACTTTAAAATTCGTATGGAACCAAAAAAGAGCCCACATTGCCAAGTCAATCCTAAGCCAAAAGAACAAAGCTGGAGGCATCACACTTCTGACTTCAAACTATACTACAAGGCTACAGTAACCAAAACAGCATGGTACTGGTACCAAAACAGAGATATAGACCAATGGAACAGAACAGAGCCCACAGAAATAATGCCACATGTCTACAACTATCTGACCTTTGAGAAACCTGACAAAAACAAGAAATGGGGAAAAGATTCCCTATTTAATAAATGGTGCTGGGTAAACTGGCTAGCCATATGTAGAAAGCTGAAACTGGATCCCTTCCTTAAACCTTATATGAAAATTAATTCAAGATGGATTAAAGACTTACATGTTAGACCTAAAACCATTAAAATGCTAGAAGAAAACCTAGGTAATACCATTCAGGATATAGGCATGGGCAAGGACTTCATGCCTTAAAACACCAAAAACAATGGTAACAAAAGCCAAAATTGACAAATGGGATCTAATTAAAGTAAAGAGCTTCTGCACAGCAAAAGAAACTACCATCAGAGTGAATAGGCAACCTACAGAATGGGAGAAAATTTTTGCAATACACTCATCTGATAAAGGGCTAATATCCAGAATCTACAATGAACTCAAACAAATTTACAAGAAAAAAACAAACAACCCCATCAACAAGTGGGCAAAGGATATGAACAGACACTTCTCAAAAGAAGACATTTATGCAGCCAAAAGACACATGAAAAAATGCTCATCATCACTGGCCATCAGAGAAATGCAAATCAAAACCACAATGAGATACCATCTCACACCAGTTAGAATGGTGATCATTAAAAAGTCAGGAAACAACAGGTGCTGGAGACGATGTGGAGAAATAGGAACACTTTTACACTGTTGGTGGGACTATAAACTAGTTCAACCATTGTGGAAGTCAGTGTGGCGATTTCTCGGGGATCTAGAAGTAGAAATACCATTTGACCCAGCTAACCCATTACTGGGTGTATACCCAAAGGATTATAAAACATGCTGCTATAAAGACTCATGCACACGTGTGTTTATTGCAGTACTATTCAGAATAGCAAAGGCTTGGAACCAATCCAAATGTCCAACAAGGATAGACTGGATTAAGAAAATGTGGCACATATATACCATGGAATACTATGCAGCCATAAAAAAGGATGAGTTCATGTCTTTGTGGGAACATGGATGAAGCTGGAAACCATCGTTCTCAGCAAACTATCGCAAGGACTAAAAACCAAACACCGCATGTTCTCACTCATAGGTGGGAATTAAACAATGAGAACACATGGACACAGGAAGGGGAACATCACACACCAGGGACTGTTGTGGGGTGGGGGGAGGGGGAGGGATGGCATTAGGAGATATACCTAATGTTAAATGACGAGTTAATGGGTGCAGCACACCAACATGGCACATGTATACCTATGTAACAAACCTGCACGTTGTGCACATGTACCCTAAAACTTAAAGTAAAAAGAAAAAAAAAAAAAGAAATACTACCTCCACCAGGTGATGAAGGCAACCAGCGTTTGCATGGATGGTCAGAAATAGATTTGACTTGAAAGGATTAAATAAAGTTGAGGTGGTGAGTCAAACCACTTAATTTCCCTAAAAAAAGTTTTATTTCACTCTATTAATATTTTAGGTGTACAAATTTTGGCAATTTAAAACATCTGTCTATTTTCATACATTTCTATGCTTCTAAGTTGTTTGACGTCAAATATTATGTATTTTTTATTGTTCTCTCTCCACATCTATTTGCGGTCACCAGATTTAGCAAATTTAAAATACAGAACATCCACTTAAATGTGATTTTCAGATAAACAAAAAAGTAAGTTCTTAGTATAAGCGTGTCCTAAATATTGTAAGGGTCACATATCCTCTGAAAACATATTTGTTGCTTATGTAAAATTCAAATTTAACTGGGCATTTCATATCATATGTGACAATCCTAACTATTGAAGTGCCTGAAATATAACAGGCATTCTGCATTTTTGTTTAGTAAATGAATAAATGAATATGCCATTCCAACCCAGTCAAAGTCATGTGCTGTCACTGTCCTTGGTATTGCAATGTTAATTTACATTTTTGTGTTTTAGCACTTTCCCCTCTTTTTTCTTCCTCTCTTTTGTGACTCTGTTGTCTCCAATGTCTCTCAAATGATGGTTAATCACCTTACTATTACCTCTTTCAGGACATGGTTCATAACTATTTAAATATATTTTATCAAATATTGTAACACATTATTATTGTTTATTTAATCCAGGATAATGCCTATAAACTATTTTACCACCTAATGGCTGTATTTTTTAATTTTACTAAATTTTAGAAATATACTTTAATAATATAATTATATAAGAAATATAGAGGCTTTAATGAACTACATAAAATGAGAAAGACATGTATATTAGATTGCCGTGGGATATTTTCATTTTTAGACTCATTTCAGCTCATATAATATGAGAAGGACCAAGCTGAAATTCCAATACTTTTTTATGGTTGCCAGTAGAGTCAACAAAATGCAACTTCCCTGCTTCTACACCCCAATAGCACACAATCCAGTTGGTTTATACCCAAATTAGAACCACCATACCATGTCAGGAAAAGATAAGCACTTTCAATATGCTTGTCATGTCAATTAATCCAGTATCCCATTAATAAGCTACTGATGTGGATTCAGTTGCATCACAAGTAACGCAACTACCATGTTTTCTGTTAACATCCTTCTAAAGTTTCTTTAAACTAGAATTTTTATTTCCCTGGATGAGGTTTTTATTCAAAACTTTCCTGGGAAAATTTGCTCAACATGGTACATATAAAAATTCTCTGAGCTAAGATGTTTTTATTCTTGTTTTATAGAAAAAGAATCATGGAAACTAGTATTTGTGGGATATTTTTAATACAGAGCTTCAGGGAAACATATTGGAAGTGGAGTATTTGTGTTAATTTTGATCAAAAACACAATGTAAGACAAAATTTGTTATTCAAGATCTTACCTTTGAACAACCTTGGCCAAATATACACAAAGTCAACTAAAGAATCCCGCATATATATTTCATCGTGACATATGAAGGTTCAGGTTATTTTAGAGAACTCTCAACAGTGAAAGGCACCAGAGCCTCAGGCCTAAACCTCTTGAAAATCTTACCGTTGACTCAAGATATAATAGTTTCATCTCAGTAACAGAACCTGAACTATCACGTCTTTTAACTTTTACAAACTCTGGCTCTTCCACAAGTATGTCTTAATATATTTGGCAGTTAGAAGGTGTCTTTTGAAAACAGTCATCTTTTCTCTTCCAGAATAACAAGAGAAAGAAAAAGCAAAGTGTTCAAAAAATGCCCAAATATATTAGGTTTAAAACTCTTCAGTTTTTAAATTTCTTTGTAAAATTTCAGCTGATTTCAAAGTCACAATGTCAGCAAATGTCACAATTAACCCAATCCCAAGGCTTTGATATAGTTCATCAAAATGTTTCTTACATATGGATAGATCCAATGTATTATCTGCTCTAAATACAACTCCTAGAGAAATGTAAACTGGAGAAATTACTTACATGTTTTCTCTGTTACTTAATAAAGCCTAGATTTAAATGATTACAACAGATAATAGAGCATAGAAGGCCATAGTAGTGGATGATCCGAAACTTTGCTTCTATTTGTAGCATACAGAAAGCACCAGGTCAATAGCTAAGATGACTTCTCAGATGAACCTCTCCCCTCCCTACCGCTTTACAAATGAGACACTTTCAGGTTGATTAAAAGGCCGATCACATCAGCAATATGCTTAGAACTAGACCGACTGACAAAAAGATGAGTCAGCTTAAAAAGACAGTTTTATATAGATGCCAAATTTATGCCATTACAGTTTTACTCAGTAAATTTTAATTTACAGTACATTTGCTACTAACCTTCACTTCCACTATTTATGAAGTTCTGTTGTCCTCTGACTGTTGCCCAGACAACCACAGTGTGCAAAACCTATTACAAAGTACAAACAAAATGCCTGAGTCAGCTTGTGTGTGCAACCATGTGGATGTGCTTCTATAGGTCTATGTCTCCCTGGTTTCCTCCTTTCTAATATAAATACTCAATTTGTTTCTGGATTGCTGTCTCCTTGGGGTGTCAGTGCTCATGCTTGCAGGACAATTACCGTGGGATGGCAAGCAAAGCTTTAAGAGAGAGCAAAACATTAAATCGAACAACTGTAACCAAATTAACTCTTTAGTGATATGTCCTTCTTTTGTGACAACATGTTTTTAGTTAACTGATCTGTGAGAAAATGCCAACTCACTTGAGAAGAATTCAAACTGGCTAGACACTAGGGGATGATACAATAAAGCTCCCTGTTTTTTTTTTTTTTTTTTTTTACTTCCATGTAATGCATCTTCTCCTGATCCCTTGTAAAATACAAAGGTGCATATGCCAGCAAAAACTAATTCTGAAATACTTAGCTCTCCATATGGTAAACCAAATGTAATTGATTTTCACCATTCGTAACTCCCTATCCACTAGTGTTATGTAAGAAATTGAAAATGCCTTCTCACTACAACAATAACTAGAAAATTTTAATTAAAAATACCAACAACTTTAATGTGTTCTTTGTTGGCATTTGGTTTTTAATGGGACTTCTCTATTATGTACATTATTACAAAAGGAGAGGGAGTACACCAAAGAAACATGAAGATGTCTCTCCTTTTCCTCCTCGTGATGTTTTTCTTTTAGAATTTTAGCCTCCAGGAATTTGAACTCCTAATTGTTAAGTACTGAACTATATATTTCTCCCTTTAGCTTCTTTCTGTCATGAATAGATGGATAATTTTATCTCCTACTCAGTATTCAAAGAAATGTAAAACAGAACACCCTCCGCTTTAGTGCCATAGAATGTAATCCTACAGAAAATGTAGTTAAAATGCTTTTAATCAACTGCTAATTGACTGAACTAAGTTTTGCCAGCACTAAAACTAAATCCTAATCTTAACATAGGTATGCATATTAGTCAGGAATCTTTCAGTTCCACGTGACATTAACTTATCTCAAATTAGCTTCAGCCTAAATGAGTATTAGTGGGTTTGCATAATCATGAAGAATAAGGATACATTCTGGAAATATTTAAATCAAAGACCTTGATGTCTCCAGGCATTTTACTTTTCTTCTTTTCCTCACATTCATTTTTCTCTGCATGCGAAATTTCCTTCCTTTCTCTTGCTGAATAGGATGTTCTACTGGTCAACATGCAGAAAAGAGAAGATGGGTAAAGCTCTTGATAAAACAGGCAATGCAGTTAACTTCTTCCACTCAAAGTGAGAGAGAGAGATGATAATTAACCTTGGCTGGATTATGTGGCAACTCCGAATCAATCATGGTAGCCACTGGAATAAAGTACTATCATCAGGCCAGCCTAGGTCACTGTATAATAAATAGTATAACAAAGTGAGTGACACGTTTTTAGAGAAAGTAAATCACAGCGCCATGTAGTAATCATGACAAAGTTAGCACAGAGAATAAATTGCTTAGGGAAAGACACTGCGCAGAAAGACATTTTTGACCTAGTCTAAAATATAAATGGGAGTCTTGTCAAATAAACAGAAAATGGGGAGTGTTCTGAGATAGGGTACCCTCTGCAAAGGCCTGGAGGTGAAAAATCATGGCATATATATATACATATATATATATTTTAAATATTTCTTGTGATTTACAACACATTGAGAGTGTTGTTTTTATTTTTTTTAACGATACAATTTGTATAGGAGTGGAAAAGATTTACTTGAAACAATGAACATCAGTGGGATGTCACTTATGGTAATGTTACTTAGCTTAGTATTTCAATATGCTTCACAATAGAGTGTCATACAAGTTCTAGCGTTTTACTTAACCCAGTAAACCAGTTTTAGACCTATCACATGCAAATATGAGTGTATCATTTTATATGAGACATGATCTTTCCTTCAAACAGAATGTACAGAAAATGATATTAACATATCATACTAAAATGATTTTTGAAAGTAAACTATTCTTAAAAGGTTACTAAATATAATGATAGATAAGACTTTAAAAGGAAAATCAAAGAGAAAGAGGCAGCTAAGACATGAAAGATATAATCATTCTTGAGAGAGGAAAACATAGTTTGAGATGCAGATTTTTATATAGAGAATCTAAATCTAAAAGTAATTAGAAGGAAAAACTGAAAAGCTTAGAGATGGTTTGCATGTAAGCATGATGCAAAATTCAAAATTCAATTTACAGCAGTAAATATTACAAACAAGCCAGGCAAAATGAGGCAAGGAGATTTTCTCCCTCAACAAATAAGAAACAAATCAAGTCATATTCCCAGAGGAAATTTCTACTAAATCTTCAGTAATTCTGCATACCAAATACCATTTGCTTTTAGATCCACTATAAACCTGATAATTCTATTTGTCCTAGCTGTTATATTTTTCTTTAAATATCCTGAGTGGTTATTATCAAACTTTCCATAAAGACTTTAAGATAAACTACCAGAAGAATAAGAGAGACTTTAGGGAATGTACATCTTTTTATTTATCTGGGTAATATATAATATACCATCTCCAAAATTTCCATAGGAGGCTGCTAAAACATCAAAACCAAATTTGATTGTTACATATTTTGCCTTCTGATTATTTTTGTTGTTGTTTATATTGTTATTTTCCATTGATGTTTATTCTTTAAAATAGATTTTCATGAGCGGCTGAAATGACTGAGTCAATTATGATATTGTTAAATTGCTTTCCAAAAGCATTGTAAAGAATAGTTATGCCATCTTTGGATGTTAAAGCTAAAAAAATTACAAAAATAAAAAGTTACCATTGTGGACTGAATGCTTGTGTTTCCTCCAAATTCATATGTTGAAATCCTAACATCTCATGTGATGGTTTTAAGAGGTGGGACCTTTGGGAAGTGATTACGTAATAAGGCTGGAGCCATTGTGAATGGGATTATGTCTTTAAAAGAAGACACAAAAGAAAGATGCTCTCTGCTGTCTGCCATGTAAGGAAATGATGAAAAGATGACTATTTGCAAACCAGGGAGCTGACCCTCACCAGACATCAGATCTACCAGCATTGATCTTGGACTTCTCAGCCTCCAGAACTGTGAGAAATACATTTCTGTTGTTGCAACCACCAAGTCATGATATTTTGTTATAGCAGCCAAAACTGGCTAAGACACTTACTAGCCAAGATATTTATTTGAAAAAAAAGGGCAATTGCCTGGTCATATTTAGTTTTTAGGTAGATTGCTTATGGCAATGGGGAGTAGAGAGGTGGATCAGTTATGGGACGAAGTGAAAAAACCACAGGAGGGGGTTGCAAGCATGGCCCCACAGAGAAGTCTTCTTTCTGTAGATGTTCTATAAGGGTTTGCTGAGTGCTGCGGTTGCTGAAGACAGTCATCACTGACTTGCAGGGCTTGGGAAGTCTCTCTGTAAGAGGCTTAGATGAGCCTTCATCATTCCAGAAATATTGACTGAACATAAGCTATATAGTAGTAGCTGTGTGAGATGATGGAGACACAAAAGCAAATAAGACTTAGGGGTTGTCCTCAAGTAGCTAAATTTAGTGGAGAACACTGAGATGCAGCCAGTTATTCTTGAAACAACATGTCTTGGATTGGTACAAGTAGGGTTAATTTCCAAAGTTTTGAAAAGGTTTAATTGAACAGTATTTGCCAGTGCCTTTTTTTTTTTTCTTTCTTTCTTTTTCTTTTCTGGAGGAACACATTTTCAGAGTTCTTCACTCTGCTATGCTGGATGTAGAAAATCCAGTTCATTCTTGTATATTTTAAAAACACTAATGACATACATGACATTGATGTTAAAAAACAATGTTGTCCTGTATTCTGATTCCATCTTTCTTTGAAGTTCCACAGATCATGACAAAAATGAAATGGAAATGTAGAAGTTCTAAAAGATTATACTCAGCATATACACATTTTTTCCCATAAAGTAAATAATTTGTCAGAAAAAACTCTGAATACATGGTTTATTTCCCAAAAAAGTAAGTAGCTAATATGATGTGATATTACACAATGTAAGGTAAGGAAAGGTTAGGTAAGGTAAAGTAATATAATAATATTTTATTATTTATCTTGAAAAAGGCAGCATGTGGAGTTTCTGGTGCTCTGATCTGCTGCTTGAGAGTGGCCTGGGGCCTGGATGGGTACATCTGTTTGTGAGGGAACGTCTTTCCATGGTCTGGGCTTGAAGTACATGCCTTTGTTCTGTTTAGGCACCTGAATCGGTGGCTCTCAGGCATGCCTCCAGGTTTCTATATTTGAGGTCCCACGAAGTATGGGTCCGTCCACTGCAGTACAAAGTGGAGACAGCAGCTACAAGGGTCGTAAAGGTAGCTGAATGAACCTGCTGGCCGTGAGGGTGCCCACAGATCACCAGGGACTAGATCCTGTGCATACTTTCTCTCTCATCTTGCTGTAAGTGAATTCTATACCACTGGAGGCTGGTGTGCATGTTGTCTGGTTTCAGTGACCTTGAATCATGCTGGGCTTTTCCCTGGTGACACTTACCTGTATTTTAACCTTGGCCGTACTGCCTGGTCACCCAATAAACAGCGAATTTATATATATTTACTTCTTTAAAATAGCTTATAGTGTATTGGACCTGATGTAGTGTACATAAAGTTCCTAGCAGAGGTTCCAATTCATATTAAAAAAATCAATGTGTTAACTAATTTTATTTCCATTATTTCAGGCAGAAACATACCTGAGCAGATGCTGCAAAATGTATAGGAGTAAATATGATATATTAATGCATTAGTGTGGGCTTTTGAGACATTATTAAATTAAAATATCAACTTTAATAATACCTAGAAATGCAATCTTTGTAGTTGTTTATTCTCCATTACTTATGTGTAATTGGGCATATATTGGTGATGATCTCATTCGTTTATTATGAAGATACATGCAATAATACCCATGAAGTGCCTAATTTGCTTACTTAGTACTTAGTAATCACAAAATTAGTGTTAGCCATTATTATCTACTCTGTTCTAATTCCTTGAGCCTTCTGTATTCTCCCAGTGCTTTCTACTCCTATCGTGAAATCTTCTGCTCTGCTAAGAAACGAATCTGTGTCATATGGAATGTGAGAGGTACTGGATTATTTTTAAATTTTTTAGAGAGAAGACTCAAATCCGACTTGGAGTTAGACAGTTGAAGTAGTGTATAAATATTCCTTTTCACAAGTGAAGCAAGCATACATAATATTTTGCGATGTGTGCAGGATAGTAAAATACTAAATACTATATTTATAATTAAATTTTAGAATATGATGGCACATAGTTTCATGATCATTTGATAGAATAATAAGACTACTGAAATGAGAAGGCGATTTCTCAGAGAAAATTGCACGAGACAAGATGACGCAGGACAAAGAGAAAAGAATTAACAAAATTGGGAAATCACAAGAGAAGTCCCAGAATGAAACTTTGGTAAAACCCAACCCAATTTTAATGATATGTTATATTATCTAAGAAGCTATGTGGGCAGGGAGTTCACATTCACATTTACAATGATGTGCAAAGAGGAATGTTTATTGACTAGTTATTCAGTCAGCATGAGTGGATGTGTCCTCACTCACAAAAATTAGGCTTAGTGAGGCCTGTGTAAATAATACAAGGTGTATGTGTTTTAGATTAAAGGACATCTTAAGCCAACATAGAGAACATACTTGTTCTTATTAAGAAACAAAAGTAATTATATTTGCATAGGGCTTTCTTCTGCATGTACAATCTCAGTAACCCTTTACTGCCCTAAAATTGGTTCTGATTTAATTTATCCACTTGGGGGCAGGACTAGTCACCCAAAGACAGTTAAATGCAAGAATGAATAATTCACTCTAGTTTCTTCCTCGTTGTGGTAACAAGTTCAAAATTATATCTAATTTAATGTAATGCTTATGACAGCTAAAGTTAAATTTTAGGTGCTAATTGGAGATGAATAATATCAACTTTTTAGCCTTACAATAATTCTTTGTATACCCATGGCCTTTCAGGTTTTATTGAAGTCATTTTTGCTTTACGTTCAAATTGCTTAATTTTAACTCATTTCCACCTTTTGCAGATGATTCATATTCTAGGTCTTAAATAAATTTTGGTTTTGTCTTTTGAATTCTGAACTATAGTTACGGTAAAAATAAAATAATTTGTTAAAGCAGTTATATTTAATTCTGACAACTAATTCATGATCAAGCGGACCAAGGAAGAAATATCTTATGCTAAATGATGTGAAGAGCTATGTCATGCAAATATTCAAACCTGGAACAATTAGCCCTTGTCTCATTGGCTTCTTAAAAGGTATGGTGAGGTTGTTAGATTATGTTCCCATGAAATCAGCTGGCTGCCAATAAGCAACTTTCTGAAGTTTCAGATGATGATAAATTTTTGTTGTGGAGGGAAGTAAAACAATTTTTGAGCCTTAATAAATTGAAAGTAGAAGAATCTTCCAAATGGTCTTTAAATAAGATAAGAAATTCAAAGCCTGCTGGTGGGTTTATTGTAAAGCATGAATATTTAAGATCAAATCAATATAAAAAGCAAGTATTAACCTGTAGCAATCACAGCACCAGCTTTCCTTCCTTCAGAGAAAGAGAGAAAAGGAATTTTAAATACTTGATGATATGTCAAGCATATTCTTTTAAAATTAATATTGCCACTGTTAGTAGTTGTGATGTTGAGTTTTAATTTTCAAGTTAAAAGAATTTTACTGACTTGGGCTCTTGCCTAGTACCTGTAAGATAAATGCATCTATATGTAGCCATTTCTCTCTATATATGCAAATAGATATATATGATGATAGATAATCTTTGTAACTATATCTGTCTATCATTTGCATACAGATATTAAGACTGAAATTCAGATTTTTATACAGTTGAAGTTGCCTGTTTTTTTTGGTTTTTTTTTTTTTTTTTGAGACAGTCTGACTCTGTCACCCAGGCTGCAGTGCAGTGGAATGATCTCAGCTCACTGCAACCTCCATATCCAGGTTCAAACAATTCTCATGCTTGTGATTTTTGTACATTGATCTTGTATCCTGAGACTTTGCTGAAGTTGCTTATCAGCTTAAGGAGATTTTGGGCTGAGACAATTGGGTTTTCTAGATAAACAATCATGTCGTCTGCAAACAGGGACAATTTGACTTCCTCTTTTCCTAATTGAATACCCTTTATTTCCTTCTCCTGCCTGATTGCCCTGGCCAGAACTTCCAACACTATGTTGAATAGGAGCGGTGAGAGAGGGCATCCCTGTCTTGTGCCAGTTTTCAAAGGGAATGCTCCCAGTTTTTGCCCATTCAGTATGATATTGGCTGTGGGTTTGTCATAGATAGCTCTTATTATTTTGAGATACGTCCCATCAATACCTAATTTATTGAGAGTTTTTAGCATGAAGGGTTGTTGAATTTTGTCAAAGGCTTTTTCTGCATCTATTGAGATAATCATGTGGTTTTTGTCTTTGGCTCTGTTTATATGCTGGATTACATTTATTGATTTGCGTATATTGAACCAGCCTTGCATCCCAGGGATGAAGCCCACTTGATCATGGTGGATAAGCTTTTTGATGTGCTGCTGGATTCGGTTTGCCAGTATTTTATTGAGGATTTTTGCATCAATGTTCATCAAGGATATTGGTCTAAAATTCTCTTTTTTGGTTGTGTCTCTGCCCGGCTTTGGTATCAGAATGATGCTGGCCTCATAAAATGAGTTAGGGAGGATTCCCTCTTTTTCTATTGATTGGAATAGTTTCAGAAGCAATGGTACCAGTTCCTCCTTGTACCTCTGGTAGAATTCGGCTGTGAATCCATCTGGTCCTGGACTCTTTTTGGTTGGTAAACTATTGATTATTGCCACAATTTCAGCTCCCGTTATTGGTCTATTCAGAGATTCAACTTCTTCCTGGTTTAGTCTTGGGAGAGTGTATGTGTCGAGGAATGTATCCATTTCTTCTAGATTTTCTAGTTTATTTGCATAGAGGTGTTTGTAGTATTCTCTGATGGTAGTTTGTATTTCTGTGGGATCGGTGGTGATATCCCCTTTATCATTTTTTATTGTGTCTATTTGATTCTTCTCTCTTGTTTTCTTTATTAGTCTTGCTAGTGGTCTATCAATTTTGTTGATCCTTTCAAAAAACCAGCTTCTGGATTCGTTGATTTTTTGAAGGGTTTTTTGTGTCTCTATTTCCTTCAGTTCTGCTCTGATTTTAGTTATTTCTTGCCTTCTGCTAGCTTTTGAATGTGTTTGCTCTTGCTTTTCTAGTTCTTTTAATTGTGATGTTAGGGTGTCAATTTTGGATCTTTCCTGCTTTCTCTTGTGGGCATTTAGTGCTATAAATTTCCCTCTACACACTGCTTTGAATGCATCCCAGAGATTCTGGTATGTTGTGTCTTTGTTCTCGTTGGTTTCAAAGAACATCTTTATTTCTGCCTTCATTTCGTTATGTACCCAGTAGTCATTCAGGAGCAGGTTGTTCAGTTTCCGTGTAGTTGAGCGGCTTTGAGTGAGATTTTTAATCCTGAGTTCTAGTTTGATTGCACTGTGGTCTGAGAGATAGTTTGTTATAATTTCTGTTCTTTTACATTTGCTGAGGAGAGCTTTACTTTGAGCCCTCAGAAATAACGCCACATACCTACAACTATCTGATCTTTGACAAACCTGAGAAAAACAAGCAATGGGGAAAAGATTCCCTATTTAATAAATGGTCCTGGGAAAACTGGCTAGCCATATGTAGAAAGCTGAAACTGGATCCCTTCCTTACACCTTATACAAAAATCAATTCAAGATGGATTAAAGATTTAAACGTTAGACCTAAAACCATAAAAACCCTAGAAGAAAACCTAGGCATTGCCATTCAGGACATAGGCGTGGGCAAGGACTTCATGTCCAAAACACCAAAAGCAATGGCAACAAAAGACAAAATTGACAAATGGGATCTAATTAAAGTAAAGAGCTTCTGCACAGCAAAAGAAACTATCATCAGAGTCAACAGGCAACCTACAACATGGGAGAAAATTTTCGCAACCTACTCATCTGACAAAGGGCTAATATCCAGAATCTACAATGAACTCAAACAAATTTACAAGAAAAAAACAGACAACCCCATCAAAAAGTGGGCGAAGGATATGAACAGACACTTCTCAAAAGAAGACATTTATGCAGCCAAAAAACACATGAAAAAATGCTCATCATCACTGGCCATCAGAGAAATGCAAATCAAAACCATTATGAGATATCATCTCACACCAGTTAGAATGGCAATCATTAAAAAGTCAGGAAACAACAGGTGCTGGAGAGGATGTGGAGAAATAGGAACACTGTTACACTGTTGGTGGGACTGTCAACTAGTTCAACCATTGTGGAAGTCAGTGTGGCGATTCCTCAGGGATCTAGAACTAGAAATACCATTTGACCCAGCCATCCCATTACTGGGTATATACCCAAAGGACTATAAATCATGCTGCTATAAAGACACATGCACACGTATGTTTATTGCGGCATTATTCACAATAGCAAAGACTTGGAACCAACCCAAATGTCCAACAATGATAGACTGGATTAAGAAAATGTGGCACATATACACCATGGAATACTATGCAGCCATAAAAAATGATGAGTTCATGTCCTTTGTAGGGACGTGGATGAAATTGGAAACCATCATTCTCAGTAAACTATCGCAAGAACAAAAAACCAAACACCGCATATTCTCACTCATAGGTGGGAATTGAACAATGAGATCACATGGACACAGGAAGGGGAATATCACACTCTGGGGACTGTTGTGGGGTGGGGGGAGGGGGGAGGGATAGCATTGGGAGATATACCTAATGCTAGATGACGAGTTAGTGGGTGCAGCGCACCAGCATGGCACATGTATACATATGTAACTAACCTGCACAATGTGCACATGTACCCTAAAACTTAAAGTATAATAAAAAAAAAAAGAAATGCAAAACAAACAAACAAACAAACAAACAAAAAAAACAATTCTCATGCCTCAGCCTCCTGAGTAGCTGGGATTATAGGCATGTGCCATCACACCTGACTAATTTTTTTTTCTTTTTGCATTTTTAGTAGAGACAAGGTTGCTCCACATTGGCCAGGCTGGTCCCGAACTCCTGGCCGCAAGAGTTCCACCTGTCTCAGCCTCCCAATGTGCTGAGATTATAGGCATGAGCCACTCCACCTGACCCAAAAGTTCAGTCCTAATTTTAATGATTTGTTTTTGGCTAAGTGAAACAAACCTTTCTTCCATGACGATTCGGCCATATGGTTACAGAAAGGGTTGCGTCTTCAATCATCCCTACAAAACTTGCTATATCTGTATGTCAATATATCTGCATGAATCGCATTGTCTAGCCTAAATATTAAGGCTCATATATGCTTCTGGATAAGAGCAAAGACTCCTCTTTGTATGACATGCTCCTTCTTTACCTCGTTCTATGAAATAAGAATATTGTTTAATTAATTACCAGAAATATCATCATTGTAAATAATGTGAAGTAATTTATTAGCCTAGTAATACTGATTTTGATTAATTCAGTTCACAAAATCCTAACAATTCTAGAGCCTTGATAAGGTTTGGTTTCATATTGAATTGTAATACCCATTGCTGGAGGTAGGGCCTGGTGGGAGGTGATTGAATAATGGGGGCGATTTCTCATGGTTTAACGCCACCCCCGCCTTAGTGCTGTTATAAGGATAGTGAGTTCTCATGAGAGCTAGCTGTTTGAAAGTGTGTGGTACCTCTGCCCTCTCTTCCTCCTGCTTGGGCTATGTGAAGTGCTCACTCACCCTTTGCTTCTCTTGTCATTGTAAGTTTCCTGAGGTCTCCCCAGAAGCCAAGCAGATGCTGCCATGCTTCCTGTACAGCCTGCAGAATCATGAGCCAATTAAACCTGTTTTCTTTATAAATTACCCAGGCCCAGGCGTTTCTTTATAGCAATGCATGAATGGACTAATACAAGCATTCAATATGCTTCTGCTTTGAAAATAAAATGAAGTTCAAGTGGAGCTTTGTTAATAGAAATGCTTTGGACTTCACAGAGGTGAACAGCTGTGCATGCCTAGAAGCAGATTGGTGTTCATGTCCTTATAAGTTAAAAAAAAAAAAAAAAAAAAGCCCAGAGGTACAAGCTGAATGCTTTTGTATATTGACTCTTAACTCTCACTTCGCAGAATGAAGACCTTAAATTGTGGATCTCTGCAGATCCACTGCATCAGTTCTTACTTAAATCAACCTTGATTCTCTTATAATAGCTGCAAAAGCTACAATATGCATTTGTTAAGAATTTGGTTTAGAATCTCGGTTAAATTTGTTTGCTTTATTCTTTTCTGTGAAAAGAATAAATTATCATCACATCCTTTTATCTTGCCTTCCTTTTCCTATAATTTCTTCTTATGTTTTTTTAAAAGGCAAGGAAGCATTAGGATAGTTATTAATTATGACTTTTCCCATGTTTCAAAAAAGGATACCTCTTTATATTAATCACTTTAAAAGAGATCTATGCATGCTCTATAGAGCTTTCAATCTGTCTCCAGAATCACATACTTAAGTCATAAATCCTACCGTCTTAATCTCTGAAGGAAGACAGAATGTATAGGTGTATTACTAAAATTCCATTTATAGCTGACTTTCCTAGAAATAAATATGGCTGTCTATCCTAAACTTCCATTGCATGTTAATAAATGTATTCTCTGACTTATCCATGTTAATTTTACAATATACAGTTGACTCCTGAATAATGTGGGGGTTAGGGGAACTGACACCCTGCACAATAAAAAAATCTATATATGACTTTTGACTTCTCAAAAACTTAACTACTAATAATCTACTGTTCACTGGAAGCTTTACCAGTAACATGGACAGCCAATTAACATGTTTCATATGTTTCATGTATTATACACTGTATTCTTACAATAAAGTAAGCTAAAGAATAGAAAATGCTACTGAGAATATCAAAGGAAGAAAAAATATATTTACTGTTTATTAAGTGGAAGTGAATCATCATAAAGGTTTCCATCATAATGGACGTACTGTTCACTAGGCTGAGGTGGATGAGGAAGAGGAGTAGTTGGTCTTATTGTTTCAGGGGTGAAAGAGGTAGAAGAAAATTGGAGTATTAAGTGGACATAGCTTATACCTCAAGGCTCAATTATAGTTGTTTTTGTTGACTGAGAATCTTCCTGTACTTACTGTAGGTTTTATGCAGAAGTCATGGTAGACTTTTATTTGACACTCATTTTTACCAGGCACAACAACTTCAGCACTTCATGAATAAATGATGGATCAGATAAAAGATCAACTTTACAATTTGATCTAGCACAATCAATTTATCTAGTACAAATTTAAAATTTGATCTAGTACATTTACAATTCATCTATTATAAAGATGAAGCTTCAGAATTATATAACATACAGATCTTGCTAATTCATTTCCCTTTTATTAGAGTAATTGGGAATTTAGATTATAATTGATTTCAAAGATCTGTATTCTCCAGAGTGATCATTTCACTTCCCAATATTTCAAATAGGGCAGTCCTTTTGTTTTATTGTCATTTATACACGTAGACAATTGGAGGAATTTATGAAGGTTAATCAACATTACTGTTCATGTTAACATAATCCAAGATTCTTGGTTTCTTCAACTCTCACAGTAAGTATCACCATCTGGCTTTTTCATCAATTAGGTGCTCTCCTCAGACGTGTTACTGGAACAATAGAAAGGAGTCTGATTATGGAAAATATGCTCTTACTCATTCTCTGTGAACTGAGCCTGTTCAACATTGGAAGATAAGTAGATATCTATATTAATTGAATAATAATTTTATATTACTTATGAAAATCTGAACTTCCAAAGACATCCGTTTATACTTTCCCTAATCTTAGAGCATCACAACACATGCTAAAATCATAAATATTTTCTCTTTAATGTGACATGATGGGAATAATTGCAAAAATGCTTAAACTATTCACTGTCCTTTTAAATTATAACTTGACTGATTTTCTGAAAGACCCAGATGAAACAACTACATCAAGTTTAAAGGTATAATACTTTACTGATTAAGTAATGTAACAACAAGACATTGAGAAACGTAAGTATGAATTGAGAATTTATTATTTATTATGATTGATGCTAGAAAATGTGTTCTAGGCTTTCAGGCATATAACTCAAAATTTAAATTGTTTACTTCTTGATATGGAATACTATTTATATCAATTTAATATTGTGAGTGTTCATTTTGTTGATTTTGATAAAAACTGTTTCCTAATGATGGCATTTAAAATATTCTGCTTATTTTATATCAATTACCTTAATTATTGGCTTAATTATTGAAAAACTATTTTTAAAAAATTTTAAAATGAAATTTTGGGCTAGAAATTACTTCTGTAAAATTCTATAGAAAGTTTTAATTTAGAAAGTGACTTTGTGAGATGTGAAAATTATTATTTTGATTCTATAACCTCAAATTAATTATCTGCATGCTTTTTTTAAAGCATAAGTACTTTTCATTCAAAATGTTAAAACTTTAAATATCTGTTTTCCAGAGTATTGATACATTGAAAATACACTGGAAAGAAATAAGTAAAAATGATTTTATATAATTATATATTTGAGGAGACTTTAAAAATATATGTTACATAACACACTTATAATATGGCATTTTGTATCTAAATCACATTCACTTAACTGTTAGCTGACAGGCCAAAAGGTTATAGTTAAATTAATTACTTATACGGTGTGGGGTAGTACTTGGTCTCAGGTAAATAAAAATGAATGAAGCATGAACGCTGGTCTCTAGGTTTTCACAGGCTGTAGTAGTAAGTGCATAGCTGAACTTTACATTATGTTTTTGGCTATTATCAAAGGCCTAATTAAGAAATGTTCAGATAAGACTATTTACATTTTTTTCTAGAAATCTGTCTTAAGAACTGTTACTAATTTTTTTAGTTTATATTATTTATAGTACAAAATATTGTTAGACTTTATCATCTAGAAAATTGCAATTTTCTAATTATATTGTTTGTTACCCCCTGTTTTATGCTTAGACCTATGTTTTGTTTCCATGTGTTCTGTGGCTTCAAGGGATTTTAAAAGTAATCCTGAGATTCAATTCGTAAATGAATTAGCTTGTTTTTCTAAATCAGTATATCATTTTATTTCTTTAATTTTCTTGTTCCAGTGTCTTAATTTGAGCTTTTGCCAGAAATCCTTTTGGGAAGCAAATAAATAAATATATAGCATGTGATAGTTCAGTTAGATACACACAGCTACCTTACTTTACTTCAGTGTCATACAATGGAAAAATCTGGCTAGAATCAAAAGCACTAACAAATTAGAGATTCTCAGAAAGCACAGAAAAAAAACTCATACATTCATATTTAGTAAGGACTTACAATGTTGCAGGTACAGATAAATATGGCATAATCTCTTATCTCTATGGGCTATTAACCAAATAAGAGAGAAAGAAGAATGGTTTAAGAGGGAATATTATTGAGACAAGGTATCTATATAAGAATAGAGAGGAAAGGCCTCCCTGAGGAGTTGCTGCCTCTACTGCACTGTGAATAATAGTAGAAGTTAGCTTCATGAGGATGAATAGAAACAGTGTCTTAAGAAGTAAAAATAATATTTCCAAGGTAAGGAATCCTTGGGGAGAAAAAGTGGTAAATAAAGTGCTTCCGAATAATTAAACCAAAATTAGCATTTTTAGAAAGGACAGTGTCTGAAGAGATAAATTTAAATAAAGAATTATGTACGTATATAGAAGACCAAGCCAAATGTCACAGTACCAGAAAGTAGCATTTGAGAGGGGAAACCCTAACCCTCATATTGTACACCTGCATGCATTTCTTGACCCCCAAAACCTTTGTCTATGTAGCATCTGGCAAAAATGTAAATTATGGCATTACATTTATGAGTTGCTCCTTACCGAAAATTTTCCTGTTCAAAGAGCTTTTCAGTAACTCACCTGATGTTCACTTAGTGGTAACAGAAGTTGTTATGAATAAAATCACAAATATCTGGATCTCTTATACTCTGAGACTTGCTGTTTCTATTTTACAATAATGATGCTATATTGAAAGCAACTTTAAAACCTCAGTGTCTTTCAACAACAAACCTTTATTTCTTGCTCATGATCTGTAGGTCAGTGGCAGTGTTTTTGCCAGACCATGTGGGACATGGGCTGTTCTCATGGTGAATCACAGGCCTTTAAGAGTTCAAGGCGGCCGGGTGCAGTGGCTCACGCCTGTAATCTCAGCAATTTTGAAGGCCGAGGGGGGAGGATTACGAGGTCAGGAGATCGAGACCATCCTGGCTAACACGGTGAAACTCCGTCTCCACTAAAAATACAAAAAAAAAAAAAATTAGCTGGGCGTGGTGGCGGGCGCCTGTAGTCCCAGCTACTCAGGAGGCTGAGGCAGGAGAATGGCGTGAACCCGGGAGGCGGAGCTTGCAGTGAGCTGAGATCGCGCCACTGCACTCCAGCCTGGGCGACAGAGCGAGACTCCATCTCAAAAAAAAAAAAAAAAAAAAAGAACAAAAAGAAAAAAAGGACTTCAAGGCAACCCCCAAGCATATGTAAATTCTCTGTTTGATAATGAGATATATCACTTCCATGACATTCGTTTAGCCAAAGCAAGCTGTGTATCGAACATTGACAGGGATAGGAATTACATCCTTCCACAAAGCAAAACAATGGCAGTATAAATATTTGCTGAAAAATAATAGGTTGTATCTAAATGACTTTGAATTTAAAAATCTGTAAATTCCAAGAAAACAATAACATGCAGCTAGAGGATACCGTATTGCATACAGGCTGTTCACATACAATGTAAGGTAAAAAGACAATTCAGAAGTATGTTGGAAAATGGCAGATCAACTAAAATTCCTAGGTGTTGAAATGAACACCTAGATTCAAATTTCTGTTTCTTGGAAGAAGGTGCTTATAGATAAACCATAAAGAGAAAAATATTAAACTGTGGTGTATTAGACTGTCCAGAAACCACTCCAAAATAAATATGGAGAAACAGAGCACTGAGAGGAAATGGTTAGAAACATGAGGAGATAGAAAGAAGCCACCGTATGTCCAAGCCAGGAAGACACCCTCACTGGAATTAGGGCTCCTTCATCTGCTTTGAAACTGATTTTGTACCTCATTGGGAGGCAAAGCCTTTCTAGTGAGTAGTAAAAGCAGATATTGCTCAAACACTCCTCTGAATCTTTAGAGGAAAGTGCTGGCTGATTGTTGAATAATAGAGGAATATACAGGTTTATATAAAGGTTTTCCAGAGAACCAGAATCAATAGAATGTATACAGATATATAAAAGGGAATTTATTATTGGAATTGGCTCATGCAATTATGGATGCTGTAAAGTCCTACGATGTGCTTTCTGCAAGCTGAGAATCAAGAAAGCTGGTGTTATAATTCTGTCTGAGTCTTAAGGCCTGAGAACCAGGGGAGTCAATAGTGTAACTCCTAGTCCCAGGCTGAAGGTCTAAGAACCAGGAACTCCAATGTTCAAGGGCAGGCGAAGATGAATGTGCCAGCTCAAGAAAAGGGCAAATGTGCCCTTCCTCTGCCATTTTGTTCCATGTGGGCCCTCAGTGAATTAGACGATGCACACTCTCATTAGTGGGAGAGGATCTTCTTTCATAATCTCTTGATTTAAATGCTGATCTCTTTCAGAAACATCTTCAAAGACACACCCAGAAATAATGATTTAGCAGCTATCTGGGCATCCCTTAACCCTGTCAAGTCGACACATAAAATTAACCATCACAATGTTAGTCAATTCTAATTTGATAATTACAAATTTGTCCCTTATATTGATTAACTATCTCCACTAGTTAGAATAAACTAACATTTCTGCTGGAATGAGATATATATATATATATATATATACACATATACATATACATATATATATACATATATATACATATACATATACATATACATATATATACATATACATATTTGTATACAACTGTTTTCATTTTCCAGACATTTAAAAAACTACTTTGTTGAGGTATGAGTGACAAACAGAAAGCTGTACATATTCAATGTATATACCTGGATGAGTATATGGATAACTGTGCAACTGAGAGATCATCATCACTATCACTCAAAGTCCAGATATATTTTTTAAATGGATACTATTTGTAGCCAAATATATCCATGTACCTTTAATAGTAATAACATTTGTGAATAATTAAGAATATTTTCTAAAGTATTTCCTAAAGAATCCAAAAAGAAAATTTGTCATTAGTTTTAATCAGCAATTCCATAGACAGCATTACAACAACCATAATATATATTAATTGATGAACAAGTGTAGAGTTGTAAGTATCTTGCCAGCAATTACATAGATGAAGTTATTTTACCCATGCTGAAATGTGTGAACAATTTGACTATAACTTTCATAATATATCTTTTGAATTACTAGTTAAGGGACCATAATAAGAGCTCTTATGTAGAATACTTGTTCTACTAAATTTCTAGGTGTTTATCCTTCTGTAAGGCATTTTAAGCCCCGTAAACCTGTTTCTCTATCTGTGAAATAGCCAAAATGTTAGCAATTGGCTACGTAAGGTTCTTAGAAAAATTAACTGTGACAGCCTATGGCAAGTGCTTACCAAAAAGCTTAGCAAATAATTGTTTAAAATAATGTTGATGGTAAAAGTAAATAATATAGTTTGACTGTGTGTCCCCACCCAAATCTCATCTCCACCATGGTAAGATGTGCTTGCTTCCCTTTCACATTCCTCCATGATCATAAGTTTCCTGAGGTCTCATAGTCACGCTTCCTGTTAAGTCTGCAGACCTGTGAGTCAGTTAAAACTCTTTTCTTCATAAATGACCCAGTCTCAGGTAAAAAATGTATAGTAGTGTGAGAACAGACTAATACAGTAAACAAAAAATATCTTTTGAAAGCAGTTGATCTGCAAAGGTGACATAGGCATTTTAAAAAGGGTATTTCCTAAATGTCCTGCAGCAAATCTTTATGCACAGTCTCTACTTCTATAATTTCACAGCAGTCTATTGTTTCACCTGGATTTTTTTCTCTCATAACTTTCTATAATAAAATACTGTTTTATCAGTTTCTATACACTTGTCTTTTAGTATCTTCAACTGTATTTGTAACATCATTTTTTAAATATTTATGGTGGGTATTTCTTTTTCTATCTGGCTTTATTGAAGTAGAATTGACCCCCCAAAAGTATATACTTAAGGTGTACAACTTGATATTTTGATATACATTGTGAAATAATTACCACAATTGAGCTCTTTAAAATATCTATCATCTCACATCTTTATTATTTTTTCCTTTATTTTCATTTTTGTTGGTTTTTTAGTGAGAAAATTTGAGATGTACACTCTTAGCAAATTTCAAGTATATAATGGTGTTGTTAACTATAGTCACATTGCTGTGCATTAGATCCCCAGAAATTATGCATCTTGCATAACTGAAACTTTGTAGCCCTTGGCCAACATCTTCCCATTTCTTCCTCCTATAAAGACTCTGGCAACCACTATTCTACTCTCTGCTTATGTGAATTTAACTATTTTGGATTCCACATATAAATGAAATCATATAGTGTTTGTCTTTCTGTGTTTGGCTTATTTCACTTATTGTCACAAATGCCAGGATTTTGTAAATTTTTAAGGCTAAAAACTATCTTATTATGAAAAATATATATATATATATACAGTCATTTGTCGCATAATGACATTTCTGCCAATGACAGTCCCCATATATGACAGTGGTCACGTAAGATTAAAATACCATATTTATACTGTATCCTTTCTATGTTTATATATGTTTAGGTACACGAATAGCATTGCGTTACAGTTGCTTACAATATTCAGTACAGTAACATGTCAAACAGTTTTTTAGCCTAGAAGTAATAGGTTCAACCATATAGCCTATGTACGTAGTAGGCTATACCATCTAGATTATTTAAGTATGCTCTGTGGTGTTTGTACAACAAAATTTCCTAATGATGCATTTCTCAGAACGTATCCTTGTTGTTAAGCAACATGTGATTATCTTATTATTAGAATTAGTAGTTGGTGTAACCACTATCATCATCATCATTACTGGTTAATTTGGGTTTAAATTTTTTAATTAATTTTGACTTTTTGTAGGAAATTTAAAATTTTGCAAAAATATTTCAGTGCATTAGTAAACGACTTTTTTTCTGAAAATATTTTTATTTTTATGTATGTTAATAATATATCATTTTCATCTCTAACTTATAATTTGGCCTACTCATCTTTTTAAAATTCTGTAAACATTTTTTTTTTTTAGTTTCCGACATAAAACACTTAAAGTTACAGTGGCTGAGGGAGAGAGCAGTTACTTTCTTTTCAACATTGACTTTTGGTGGTGAGCACTCCGCTACCGGCAATGGAGACTATATCATCACAAACGGCTAACTCCCTATATGTAATGACATCATCATTCTCTACATTTGAGGCGAAAGGAATCCTTAAGCCCTAAACACAATATTCACTTTTCCAACAGCAAGATAAAGTTTTGAACCTTCTCGTTAAAGCCATTTACTGAAAGTTATACATACCCTGCCTTATCTTACCGTCCAACCACAGCTGTTAGAGAGGTCAGGACATACAATCCCTGTTGAAGTGGCAAGGTAATGTACCCAGCTAAAAATAATTGCTCTATTATTAAAGAAGAATGGAGAGTGTAAACAACTAGATGATATAGGAGTTAAGAAGGAATTACTTAGGCAGATAGCAAGGGCATGGGAATACTTGGTAAGGCCTTTCTTTTTAAGGAAAAATAGCTCCAAATCATTTTTTAGCAAAGAGCAGCCTGCAAGCTGGGAGCTTGCACGGGTGAATGCTGGCAGGAACCAAGGACTAGACGTTTTCAAGATGGCGGCTCCATCTTCCCTTCTCTTTGTTAGCCAAGTGTACAGTAAGAAGCAGACGAGATGGCACCAATCAACTGGAAAGTCCACTTGCATAATAAGATTAGGGCAGGACAACCAGCCTTCCCCAAGCACTATGTAGACTTCATGCCTGATGGAACCAATCTGTGAGCCCTGTGTAATTAGATACTGCCTTATCCAACTTGCCTTTAAAATCTGCAGAGATTCACAGCCTCCCACTTTTTCAGAGGTTTCTCTCTCTTGCAAGGAGCTTCTCTCTTCTCTCGTTTCTTCTATTAAACTTTCCACTCCTTAACCCACCCACATGTGTCTCTGTCCTGAATTCTTTCTCAACCATGAGAAAGAACCAGGGTATATACCCCAGACAGTGTAGCCGCTTCATAGAGAGTAAACAACAACTACCTAGTTTTTTGGGAACAACTAGCAGTTTTTTCCAAAGTCACCTGCAAGGTTCGTTTATGCATTGTTAAATTTTCTATGTTATAGCTGATTAATTTATTAACCTTTATTATTCTATTTCTTCATTTTCTTTAAGAGATGTTGGACCTCTCAGCTGAAACCCTACAAGCCAGAGGAGACTGGAGGACCTATATTCAATGTTTTTAAAGAAAAAGATTTTCCAAGAATTTTTATATCAAGCCGAACTAAGCTTCCTAAGCAAAGGAGAAATAAGATTATTTTCAAATTAGCAAATGTTGGGGGAGTTCGTTACCACCAGATCTGCCTTACGAGAGATCTTTAAAGGAGTACTAAATATAGAAAGAAAAACCATTATCAGCTAATACAAAAGCACATTTAAATACACAGACCAGTCACACTATAAAGCAACCACACAAACAAGCCAGCCTAATAACCAACTAACAACACAATGACAGTATCAAATCCACACACATCAATACGGACCTTGAATGTAAATGAAATGAAGTCCCCAGTAAAACTACACAGAATAGCAAGCTGGATAAAATAGCAAGACCCAAAAGTACTCTGTCTGTAATTCAGGCTCTTTGGGAGGCCAAGGTGAGAGGATTGCTTGAGGTCAGGAGTTCAGACCAGCTGGGCAACATAGTGAGTGAGACCCTGTCTCTACAAAAGTAAAAAATAAAATTAGCTGGGTATAGTGGCATGCACTGGTTGTAGCAGCTACCTGGAAGGCCAAGGCAGGAAGATTGCTTGAACCCAGGAGCTTGAGCCTGCAGTGACCCATATCACGCCATTGCACTCCAGCCTGCGACACAGTGTAAGAACCTGTCTCTTAAAAAAACAAAATAAAGAAAAAAACAACACAATATACATTCTCCTCATTACCTCATGGCACACACTCTAAAATTGACTACATAATTGGATATAAAACAATCCTTAGAAAATACAAAAAAAAACCACAAAATCATATCAGACACACTCTTGGACCATAGCTCAATAAAATAGAAGTCAAGACTAAGAAAATTGCTTAAAACCATGCAATTACGAGGAAATTAAACACGCTCATGATTGACTTTTTGGTAAATAATGAAATTAAGGCAGAAATCAAGAACTTCTTTGAATCTAATGAGAACAAAATATAACACACCAGAAACTCTCAGAGGCAGCTAAGGCAGTGTTAAGGGGGAAACTCATAACACTAAATACCCACATTAAAAAGCTAGAAAGATGTCAAATTAACAACCTAACATCACAACAGAAAGAATTAAGAGAAGCAAGAACAAATCAACTCCAAAACCAGCAGAAGACAAAAAATAACCAAAATCAGAGCTGAGCTGAAAGAATTGAGACACAAAAATCCATTCAAAAGATCAATGAATCAAGGAGTTGTTTTTTTTTTTGAAAAAATTAATAAGCAAAACAGGCCACTAGCTAGAATAATGATAAGGAAAAGAGAGAATATCCAAATAAATACAATTAGAAATGAATGAGATAATACCATTGATCCCACAAAAATTGAAATAACCATCATAAGCTACTGCAAACACGTCTACAAATACACCTCTATGCACACAAACTAGAAAACTTAAAAGAGATGAATAAATTCCTGGATGCATACACTGTTCCAAAACTGAACCAGGAAAAAATTAATTCACTGAACAGATTAATAATGGGTCCTCTTTTAAATTATAATGTTGGCTTTTAAGTTTTTTCTTTTTAAAGTTTTTATAACAAATCAATTTGGACTAGGCTTTACTCTGCTATAGAGTTTTTCTTTTTATGTGTACTATTTTATTTTATTTTTATTTAAAATAGGTAAGTACCTTAAATACTTCCATAAATGCAAATATTTCTTTTTTTTCTTTTTTTTGTTTTTTTTTTTTTTGAGATGGAGTCTCTGTCACCCAGGCTGGAATGCAAATATTTCTTAGGGTAATAGGCTAGTTCTAGTGAGTTACTAAGTAAAATTTTAGTTGTAAGGAGTGGGACAAAGTAAGGAAAGGAGCACAGGGTTGCATATAAGCTCCCCACCACAGCACTGTTCACATACACTTGTTACCCAGCACATAGCTTATTCTTTGAATGCATGAGACATATTTATAATATGATAATAAAAAATAATGAGCCATAAAACTGTTTAGAATGACATCTTTATATTTCTGTCTGTGATCTATCTATCTATCTATCTATCTATCTATCTATTATCTATCATCTGTTATGGGTTGAATTGTGTTCCCCAAAAAATTATGTTGAAGTCCCAACTTTCAACACTTAAAATGTGATAGTAATTGGAAATAGGATTATTGCAAATGTAAATAGTTAAGATGAGGTCCTATTGGTGTCAGGTGGGACCTTACTCCAATAAGGACATCAGTCATTATTCTTACAAAAAGAGAGATACATAGAGAGAGCACTGTGTGACAACAGAAGCAGAGATTGAAGTAACACATCTGAAAGCCAAGGAATACCAAAGATTGATGGCCACCAACAGAAGCTAGGAAGAAGCAAGAACAAATTCTACCTGGAGTCTTGGAGGAAGCATGACCCTACTGACATCTTGATTTTAGACCTCTAACTTCTAGAACTGAAACAGAATAAATTTTTGTTGTTTTAAAGCTACCTAGTCTGGAGTTCTTTCTATAGCAGCTCTAGGAAACTAATTACCTCCATCTGTATATCCACCTATTCACATATCTATTTATAATCATCATTATCTCTATATCTGGACACATAAATCAGTTTGCCTAGGAGCAGATTTTGACAAGAAGTTTAATCTGAAGGTAACTTCTTAGGAAGTGTTCCTGGAAAACAACAAAACTCTGGGAAACTAGGACAGGAATAGACGTAGTACAAATAAAGGACAATATCAAGCAGTGTCTTTCAGTAGGTAAAGTTGCCCCAGTCCCAGAGAGGAAACTTAGTAGTTCACAGCCAGAATCAAGGGGAGTGTTTGTACCACTTCAATTGGTTAGTCATTTTTTAAGGCCTGTGGAGGGAGAGAGAAGGGTGATCACAAATTCCCAGGAAATGTTATCTCTCTACAAAAGTCCAAAGGGTGTTCTATCAGACTCAGGCCAACCTCCAACAAAGAGAAACAGATGCTAGTTGTTGGGAGTGAAAACACGGAGTCAAGTGTGACTAAAATGATGAAAGTAGCCGAGAGACACTGCTAGAGCAGAGCACTGACAGTAAATACAATAGATATTTAGGTAATTTCTAAAAATGATCACAATGCTTCTTTCAAAATGATTCTTTGTATTTCTCCAAATGACTGATCATTTACATTTATCCAAATTTAAGCCCATTGCTGATTTTCAAGAATAAATGTGAATTGCTTTTGTTCTTAGTTAAAAACTATTTTCTAGGAAAAAGATTATAAAGTATTATAGATGCTCTTCTATCCTGACTTACTATGAGTCTACTTTACCATGAAATTCAGCCTTTGAATTATTATGAGTGAACCAGTTTGGTGCCTACAACTTAACATTATGATCACAGAAAAAAGAATAAAAGACTCTCACAATAAAAAGTAATCTTTGTGGCATTACTCTTTTAACACACTTTAAAGGTATATCGTCCAGTATGATTTGCTAAAGCCGACTCTCTAGAAATATCTCTCCTAGAATCTCTAGAATCTCTAAAACATCTCTTCTTTAAAATCCACTTTCTCTAAATGGGGTGTTATTTAGTGATTCTATGCTAATTACTAGAAGAAAACTAGAACCAACATAAATACATCTAACAAAAGTGCCCTTCACTAATTTGCATATGATAATGTGAACAGTGTTCTTGAAGACATTAATATATATGTGTCACTATAGCATATACACGTATTTTTCTTTAGTTGTGAACAATAAAATTACTGTCTTTCTAAAAATTTTACTATTTCACCTTTTCTCCTGTTGCAGTGCAACAGACATGTATAAGTGAAAGAAAAAGCATGACATAATAGATGCCAACCATATGTCTCACAAGTACTCAGTGAGAATAAATCCTGTTAAGTCAGCAAACCTTTCTCAGGTGACATTCACAAATTTAAAATTTGATCTTTAGCCATTTTTAAAAAAAAAATCCTTGAAACAACCACTAAAACCTTTTCTTTTGAAATCTTACTAAATTAAATATAATTTAACATCTACTTTAGATCATCTATGTGTTTCTTCATTTTTAAAGGATGAAATAAGCAATTAAGCATTTCAAGTCAATTTCCCTTCTTCTAAGTTAAACTAAGATAGTATTCAACTAGATTTTAGCTGGGCAAATATTCTTCCACAAGGAATAGATTAATTTCATAAGTTCAAAAAATCTGATTAGGCTTACAAGCGTGCAACAAAATATAGAAACATTATACCTTTCTTTTGTGTGGGAAAACTCAAGTTGTAAATGTGAAGAACAGATATAATTGTAAGGAGGCAGAGTAAGGACATGTTAGTAATACATGTATAATTCATTATACATGAATTTATTATATAAAAATTATATATAAAATTTAAGTTTGTACACATAAAAATGGAAATTCCTAAATCAAATATTAGACTTGTCATGTGACAAAAATTTACATGAGTTGTTAGCCAATTTGAAATAATGTTGACGCTTACAAAAAATGAGCCACAAACACATGAAAATTCACACCTAGAGAAGATAAGAGCATTTAGAATGACTAAATTTTTGGTTTATTGGTATCTTTTGCTTCACGCTGAGTTCTTTGTAAACTTTATCTGCAGAAGTCTGTATGTATGGCTTTGTTATATCAAGTGATTTTGAAGGGGAAGAATATTTCTGGTGATTTTCCAGTGACAATCATTTTTAAAAGGTGATTTAATGTGGTGGAACTGATTTTTGATATATACAAATTACTTATGCTACATCCTAAAAGGAACCCATTTCTTAAATAATCAGGTAATAATTAATTTTCCTTTGAGAATTGAGAACTAAAAAAAGAGCTAGAGATCATATGAAAATGCCTAAAAATGGGCCTCTATCCACCAGTTACTTGTAAAATTGTGAAATTGATTAATCTTGCTTATATGCATAAATGATGTATGTCCTCCCTGGTGTGCACCCGTGTTAATTGACATGGATCTATGATAATGTCCCTGGATTTAAAAAAAAAAAAAAAAAAAAACAGCAAAAAAAGGATTTTCCAAAATGTAAATTGCCATTGAATCAATTTTGTATTAATGAGTTTACAATTAGTCTACTTTAAGTTTGTTTCTTTTCTGTATAGTTTCTTCTAACAATGGTGTCAGTAATGTCTAATCTATAATTTAGATTGTAATGCTTCTTCAGTTGCTACAAACTTTAAGTGGAAAGTAAAATTTACAAAGTAGAAAGGTAAACTTCAAGATAATAAAATTATGCAAAATCTCACAACAGCCTGTGAAGCATAAGTATTTACAGAACAGGTTATCTTGACCTGTGTTTTTTTTTAAATCTCTCCTTGATTTCTTTCAATTATCTGATAAAATAATATATACTATATAAATCCATATTATATTGATTAGTTTTATTTTGAAATTTCATTAATGAGAAGTTTTCTTTGAACACAGTTGAGGAAATATATTTTAATATATCATTTTCTTTTAGGAACCCTTCAAATTCAAATAATTACAAAGTAGTCATATTGGTCATATATCAAAAATTTAAAATATTTTTACTAATGTCAATTATCCTTTGCACAGATAGACTCAGAGGCACAATTTTTTTAAAAAAAAATTGAAATCATAAAATAACAAAGGTAGAATACATGTCAAATTGTAGAATATTTTTCTCTGTAGATAAAAAGATATCCCATTGAGGAAAACTGTGAGTCTAAGCATTAAATGTATTTATTCAAATGCCTTGAATATAAATATTTTACCGTATATAATAATTTTCTATTTTCTCTCTCAAATAAAATGGTTCTTTTTAATTTTAATATTCATATAATATTAATAATTTTAATTTTGCTGACTCTATGTGCAGATGCCATATATATAAGCATATGTGCAGATGCCATATATATAAGCATAATTTTAATTTTGCTGACTCTATGTGCAGATGCCATAAATCAGATTCAGAGGCATTTATATTCAAAAGAAAATTTTATTTTGGGACACAAATAAAATTTATTGCACAAGTAAATAGGCCAGTAGTCATATTATGTCAGAAATAATGAAGACTATGGATTACATGTTTTTTCTACCTCAGGATTAGAAAAATACTCACAAGAGTCTTACGAAACTCATACTCATTCTTAGAGTTGATGAAATTTCCAAAGCAAATTGTACTTAACTGCTGTATCTAAGATAAATGATATGCAATCATTCCACAACTGTAGATCATTTGTTTAAATATAAGTTTCCTGATATTAGGTAAGTAGAGAAGAATAAAAAGGTTCATTATTGATCGTTAAATAAAAATATTAAACAATTACTATAATAAAATATTCTAGAAGGTATTGAAGGATAGTAACAATTGGACTTCTATTATTGGTAAGGGTTGCAATCCCTTCTGCTACATCAGCACATTCAATATTAGGCTGTAGAATGTTTATATATTATTTATTTATTATTTTATTATTTAAAATAATTCTACAGGAAGTCCAAGCCAGAGCAATCAGGCAAGAGAATAAAATAAAGAGCATCCAAATTAGAAAAGAGCAAGTCAAACTATCGCTGTTCGCCAATGATACAATCATATACCTAGAAAATTTTAAAGACTCCTCCAAAAGACTTCTAGATTTGATAAATAAATTCAGTAAAGTTTCAGTTTCAGGTTACAAAATTAATGTACCCAAATCTATAGCATTACTCTGCATCAACAATGATCAATGAGAATCAAATCAAGAACTCAATCCCTAGGGCCAGGCACCATGGCTCAAGCCTGTAATCTCAGCACTTTTGGAGGCTGAGGCAGGTAGATCACTTGAAGTCAGCGGTTTGAGACCAGCCTGGCCAACAAGGTGAAACTCCCTCTCTATCAAAAAATACAAAAATTAGCCAGGTGTGGTGATGTGTGCCTGTAGTCCCAGCTACTCAGGACGTTGAGAAATGAAAATGCCTTGAACCCGGAAAGCGGAGGTTGCAGTGAGTCAAGTTCACAAGATTGCACTACTGCACTCCAGGCTGGGTGACAAAAGTGAGACCCTGTCCCCCACCCCACCCCCCCCAAAAAAAAACTCAATCTCTTGTACATTTACAACCTTTTATAACAGCTAAAAAAAAAAAAAAGCAAACTCAAACAAACAAACAAAATCCTAGGAATATACTTTACCAAGGAGGTGAAAAATTTCTTCAAGGAAAACTACAAAGCACTGCTGAAAAACAGTCATAGATGACACAAACAAATG
Source organism: Gorilla gorilla gorilla (assembly GCF_029281585.2). Classification (NCBI taxonomy): domain Eukaryota; kingdom Metazoa; phylum Chordata; class Mammalia; order Primates; family Hominidae; genus Gorilla; species Gorilla gorilla. The sequence goes on along the minus strand of NC_073227.2, from coordinate 42,637,234 downwards.
GAAATACTTCCCATACTCATGGATTGGAAGAATCAATGACCATACTGCCCAAAGCAGTCTATAGATTCAATGCAATTCCTATCAAAATACCAACATGATTTTTCACAAAATTTGAAAAAAAAAAAAAAGCTAAAATTTATTTAGAACCAAACAGGGCCCAACTAGCCAAAGCAATCCTAAGCAAAAAGAAGAATCCTAAGCAAAAAGACCTCCACAGTAATGTGGAGGTCTCACATTACTGAACTTCAAATTATACTACAAGGCTATAGTTACCCAAACAGCATGGTACTATTATAAAAGAAGACACATAGACCAATGGAACAGAATAAAGAACTCAGAAATAAAATCAAATACTTAGAGTCAACTGATCTTTGAAAAAGCATCCAAAACATAAATTAGGGAAAGGACATCGTATTTAACAAATGATGCTGGGAAAACTGGCAAGCCACATATAGAGGAATGAAGCTAGATTCCAATATCTCACCTTATACAAAAATCAACTCAAGATGCATCAAAGACTTAAATGTATTACCTGAAACCACAAAAATTCTAGAAGATAATGTAGGAAAACCTCTTCTGGACATTGGCATAGGGAAAGAGTTTGTAAGACCCCAAAAGCAAATCCAACTAAAACAAAAATAAATGTATGAGACTTCATTAAATTAAAAAGCTTTGGCATAGCAAAAGAAATAATCATCAGACTAAACAGAAAACCCACAGAATAGGAAAAAAAAATTGCAAACTATGCAACTGGCAAAGGACTAATATCCAGAATCTACAAGGAACTCCAACAAATCAGAAAGGAAAAAACAAATAATTCCACAAAATAGTGGACAAATGACATAAATAGACAATTCTCAAAAGAAGATATACAAATGGCCAACAAACATATAAAAAAATGCTTAACATCACTAGTCATCAGGGAAATGCAAATTAAAACTACAGTAAGATCCACCTACTCCTGCAAGAGTAGCCGTTATTAAAAAGTCAGAAAACAATAGATGTTGGCATGGATGTGCTGAAAATGCTACACTTACACACAAGAGGTTGGAATGTAAATTAGTACAACCTCTATGATAAACAGTACAGAGATTTCTTAAAGAACTAAAAGTAGATTTACCTATCAATCCAGCAATCTTACTACTGGGTATCACTGTTAAATATATCAAAAACACACCTGCATGTGTATGATTATTGCAGCACAATTCACAATTGCAAAGATGTGGAACCAAACTAAGTGCCTGTTGACCAATCAGTGTATAAAAAATGTGGTATATATATGCAACACTACTCAGCCATAAAATAGAACGAAATAATGTCTCTTGGAGCAAATTGGATGGAGGTGGAGGCCATTATTGTAAGTGAAGCAACTCAGAAATAAAAAAAAATTACTGCATATATTCACTTACAAGTGGGAACTAAGCTATAAGTATCCAAAGGCATATGCAGTGATATAACGGAATCTGGAGATTAAGAAAGGGGAGAGTAAAAGGGGGCTAGGGAAAAAAACTGCATGTTGAATAGAATGCATACTACTAAGGTGACAGATGCACTAAAATTTCATACTTCACCACTGTGCAATTCATCTACATAACCCAAAACCACTTATGCTCCAAAAGCTATTGAAATTGAAAAAATAAATAAAAAATAATAAATAGTAAAAATAAAATAAAGTAAAATAATTCTCTAAATTACAAAACTTGCCAGTATATCATTAATCCCAAACTATGCAACTGTTACTTCAACTAAATACTTTAGCTTTCACAAATGTCTAGAATAAAAAGACAATGAAATTTGGATACATTTCTAAAGTTCCATTTAAATATAAGTCTTTTGAGTCTGTGTTAAAATAGAGTAGAGGGTTTTAATGGTTTAAGTAATGAAGAGCCTGGAGCACCTACTGACATTTTGCACAAATCAGAGGAACCTAAAAACCCTGTGAAATACTGTGAAAAAAGTTACTACAGAATATAACAATTTTTATTTCTGGATTGAAAAACAGTTTACTTACTGCAACCAAAAACAGTTGCTTATCTATATCATGTAAACGTCTGATATTTATGCTCAAAACCTGTACTGTTAAAAGTTGAAAGTGTTAAACTTTTACATTTCTTACCAAAATACATTTTATATTCTCTTAAAGCCCATGTTTGAATTAAAAACTAATAATAATTAGAATCATAAATTAGGGAAAATATATAAATAAATTTCATACAATGAAGCAATGAAATTAGGAAATAAAGTTAGAAAATATTTTATTAATTAAATTTAATAAAACAGCAAAAAAATTCAGAACTTTAAAAAAACTGCTCTGTAGTTAGAAATAATTGAGCATTTTCAAATTTGAAATTTTTAAATAATTGTAATAAAATAATAATATTGATATAGCCACACCATTGTACTCTACTTTTATGCCTCTACTTGTTGCAAAACTTTGGTCAATTGAAATTAAAAAATATTTTCCGAAAACTTCTAAATCAAGACATAAAATTCCATACATTGACAACACTCTGCTCTTCCTTATGAATCATTGATAATGACAACAATGATAATTTCAAGGCTTTAAAAATAGTGTATTTTTTCTTGATTTTCTGGAACTGAGCAGATTAGCATCTAAAATTATATACTTTTTCATTTTGGAAAGTTTTCTTCAAGACATATTTATATGAAAACCTTATTGAACTGTGTACATATGGTGCCAGTGACTTGCTGGGAAAATGGTCTGAAGTATCAGGAAAAAATAAACACAAACTTCTAGGTAATTTCCTCTTATCTATTCTATGGCAAGAAATCCAATTATTTCTGAATAACATAATCAATTAAATCAATTAAATAGATTTAAATTATTTGTCAAAAAAATTTAATGTATTTAGATAAATCACAATCATTACAGATAATTAAGAATTTGTGTAGGTGAGAATTGAAATGAAACTTGGTAGATTATTTGGATATTGATAGGCAACTTTTTTTGCTAGAGCTAAAAATAAAATTTGGAAATTCTGGAACTGAAGATAATTAAAAATATGTAATAATATATAGCAGAGATATCAACATTTTCCTTCAAAGAAATGTATTTTGTGATGAAAATAGATTGATTATAACAAAAATGGTTGCACATATTAAAAACTAACAAAAAGGAATAATTGAAAACAAACATACATATGATTGGTAAAACAAAACAGAGTTGTATAGTATAGTCTTTGAAACAAAAGTAATGCCTATTTCAAATGGAAAGCTATTGAATTTTCTTATAAATCTTATAAATTACATGAATTATTTATTGTTTGATGACAAAATAATACAATATAATTTTAATTTACTAAATTTATGAAACCTTGATAGTTTTCTAGACAGTGTTTAGAAATCTCTGTGTATTAGCAGTAAGCAACAATAAAATTATCTAAAGATGATCTTCTGAAATAAATTTTACGACTGTTATAGATTAACTGAATACTCTATTGAAAAATCTCAATATTATATGTAATTCAGAAAAATTTTAACGTCAGTAATGCTAATTCAGCAAGAAGGGAGAGTGAAATCATGGAGAATATTATGCATAACTAAAAGTACCTGTTAGGTTTGGAAGTCACATAGTGGCTGATCGATGAAGTCATTAGAAGAATTTGCTGTAGTTGTCTGTATTAAATCATGACTGAGACAAGAGTATAGTTTAGCTAGGGATTGTAAGAGAGAAAAAGTACAAACAAAACCCAAAAAAGGCAAAAAAAAGAAAAGATAATGTTAATATTTCTAAAAATTTTCAAACTATTTGGAATATTATTAGATGTTTACTTAAAAGTTGTTGCTACTATTAATATTACGTTCTCTGCAATTCAGTATTAAGAATACTGTAACTTATTTAGAGTATTAAAGATAATTTTATAAAATTCTTATATATAATTTGAGATATGTACTAATATTTATCTTTTTTGACAATCTCTGCCTTTTAACCACTATTTAGATCACTTACATTTAAAGCAATTACTGATATTGTTTGGATAAAATGTACTATCTTTGTAATGTTTCTATTTGTTGTGCATGTTCTTTTGCTTGTTTTATATTTTTCTGCCTTCTCTGGTTTTAATTGAGCATTTTATATAATTCAATATTATCATCTCTTGATATATTATTATTATTTCTTTGTTTGAAATTTGGTTTCCCTGAGATTTGCAATATACATTTTATTTTATTTTATTTTATACTTAAAATTCAGGGGTACAAGTGCAGGTTTGTTACACAGGTAAACTTGTGTCATGGAGTTTGTTGTACAGATTATTTTATTATCTAGGTATTAAGCCTAGTCCCCATTAGTTATTTTTCCTGCCACCCTCCGCCCTCCAAAAGTCCCTATTGTGTGTTGTTCCCCTCTATGTGTTTATGTGTTCTCATAATTTAGCTTCCACTTACAAGTGAAACATACGGTATTTGGTTTTCTGTTCCTGTGTTAGTTTGCTAAGGATGAATGGCCTCGAGCTCCATCCATATCCCTGCAAAGGACATGATCTCATTATTTTCCATGGCTGCATAGTATTCCATGATGCATATGTGCCAAATTTTCTTCATCTAATCTATCATTGATGGACTTTTAGGTTTATCTCTTGTCTCTGCTGTTGTGAATAGTGCTGCAACGAACATACATGTGCGTGTATCTTCGTAATATAACAATTTGTATCCCTTTGGGTCAAATGGTATTTCTGCTTTTAGGTCTTCGAATATTCACCATACTGTCTTCCACAATGGTTGAACTAATTTACACTCCTACCAACAGTGTATAAGCATTCCTTTTTCTTCACAACCTCGCCAGGATCTGTTATTTTTTGACTTTTTAAAAATAGCCATTCTGACTAGTGTAAGATGGTATCTCATTGTGGTTTTGATTTTCATTTCTCTAATGATCAGTGATGTTGAGCTTCTTTTCGTACATTTTTTTGCCACATGCTCTTCTTTTGGAAAGTGTCTGTTCATGTCCTTTGCCCACTTTTTAATGGGGTCTTTTGGCTTTTTATTGTAAATTTGCTCAATATACTAATAGATACTTGATATTAGACCTGTGTTGGCTGCATAATTTGGAAAATTTTTTGACCATTCTATAGGTTGTCTGTTTACTCTGTTGACAGTTTCTTTTGATGTGCAGAAGCTCTTTAGTTTAATTAGATCCTGTTTGTCAATTTTTTCTTTTGTTGTGATTTCTTTTGGCATATTTGTCATGAAATCTGTGCTCGTGACTATATCTTGATGGTATTTCCCAGGTTGTCTTCCAGAGTTGTTTTACTTTTGGGTTTTACATTTAAGTCTTTAATCCATCTTGATTTAATTTTTTATATGGTGTAAGGATGGCATTTCAATCATCTGCGTATGGTAGCCAGTTATCCCAGCACCATTTATTGAATAGGGAATCCTTTCCCCATTGCTTTTGTCAGGTTTTTCAAAATCCAGATAGTTGTAAGTGTGTAGTCTTATTTCCGGTTCTCTATTCTGTTCCATTGGTTTATGTGTCTGTTTTTCTACCAGCACCATGCTGTTTTGGTTACTGTTAACCCTTTATTATAATTTGAAGTCCAGTAGTGTGATGCTTCCAGCTTTGTTCTTTTTGCCTAGGATAGCCTTGGCTAATTGGGCTCTTTTTTGATTCCATACAAATTTTAAAATAGTTTTCTGTAATTCTTTGATGAATGTTGATAATGCTTTAATAGGAATAGCATTAAATCTATAAATTGCTTTGAACAGTATGGCCATTTTAATGATATTAGTTATTCCTATTTATGAGCATGAAATATTTTTCCATTTGATTGTGTAATCTCTGATTTCTTTGAGGAGTATTTTGTAGTTCTCCTTGCAGAGATCATTCCCTGGTGAACTGTATTCCTAAGTATTTTATTGTTTTTATGGCATGCCACATACATTTTAAAAGAATCTAAATCCACCATCAAGAGGCACTATCCTGTTTCACATGTAATGCAGTTGCCTAATAATACAGCACTCTCAATTACTTTCTCTCATTCCAGTTGACACTATGGTCATTCATTTTGTGTATGTTTATGCTATAATCATCCATTGCATTGTTATCATTCCTTTGCTCAGTTATCTTTTAGATAAATTATGAAAAAATAAAATAATATTATTTGTATTTGTTCATGTTCTGACACTCTTGTTTTCTTTGTGTAGATCCAAGTTTTGGACCTAAACCATTTTATTTCTGCCTGAAGATCTTCTTTTGAAAGGCCTTTCAAGGAAGATCAACAAGAAATTGATTTTTCTAAGTTTTCAGAAAAGAGAACTTTTAAATTTATCTTTCACAACTTTAAGAGTTATCAGAAAAGGGAGTTTTTAAATTTCTCTTTCACTTTTGTAACAGCCTTATTAAGATATAATCTACATGCATTTCAGCCTTTTAAACTGTCCAATTTACTAGTGTTTTTTAAACAGAATTGTGCAACTATCCCCAGTATCTGCAACTGTCACCAGTATCTAATTCTAGAAAAAAATTATCACCTTGATTAGAAACCCATACCCATTAACTTCCCCTTTACTCTTCAGTGAAATTTTTACTGAATATAGAATTTTAGTTGACAGATTTTTCCTTTTCTTTCAATATTGTAAATATATCACTCTGTTCTCTTCTTGTTTGCATGCTTTCTACTGAGAAGTTTCCTGTAATCCTTATTTTTATTTCTCTATAGGTAAGGTGTCCTCCGCTCCCTCAATCTACCCCAACCTCCCAAAACCTTTGAGACTCTCTCTTTCTCCTTTATTTTCAGCAGACACAGCAGTGGCAGTGTCGCAGAGGAGAGGGTCACCTAATATTCTGATTGGTTCTTGGTGTTTTATTGGAACTGTGTCTTAGAGGTTTGGTCTTCAGAAGTGTTTCTGCTTCTTGTCCCCAAGAGAACCTTCTCACCTTCTGTTCTCTAGTCTCTTAACCACTGCAGTCTATTTCTTTGAAGCTCTCTCCTCCACTAACAATGCTTTCATTCATTTATTTCTCATTAGCTGATGCAGAAAAGCTGGATTGGAATGCAGTTCTCTTTTCTCAGGTGTAAAAATTGCCTAACTGCTAGTGTCATTACCTATGGAAACAAGGCCTTCTTTAGGGAGAAGAGTCATGATAGGAATGCTTTTCCTCCCCCATGAGGGTGATGTATTGAGATTTCTAGGGTTTCTAGAATTCTCTCTGTCATAACCTGGTGGAGCTCCTAGAGGGAAAGTCTGCAGGGTGTCCAACCACCAATACTTCAGCGCTAGGGTATTCTCATGTTCACTTCCATACACTCATCCTCCAGCAATTCATCAAGATTATCATATATGATATTCTACCAGCTTTAAGCGTCTAGTGGCTTCTGTCCTAGGTAATCAAATCTTGAGTACACTATCTCTCTCTAGATGCATTTGACACTCAATATTTTATGGTAGTGGTTTTTTCCTTTTCCCTCAGTTCTCTAATAAAACTAATAAAATTCTTGTGTTTGTCTAGCATTTCCTTATTGTAAGGACAGGAGTAATAACTTCCAGGTTCTTTACATGTCAGGGATAAACTTGGAAATCTTCATCACTACCAGTTTTAAAACATTTGGAAAGTTTCTTCTGAAGCTCATGACACTCGAGTACTTTAAATATAGAGTGCTTATAATTTTTTGATTGAATGATCTATTGGAGAGAGATAAAACTTGTGTACCCACATTTGTATGCCTGTTTTTACTCCTTGAATTAGTCATCTCCAATTTTGATTGAATTTTATATGACTCTGTTTGTATTTCAATTTTAGCCTCGTTATACTTTCCTGACTCTGTATCTTAATTTTAAATTAAAAATATCTATGCACATTAATTAGTCTTCATGATACTCACAGGAAGAACATTCATGTCAGAGAACTCACATGCTATTGATTACTCAGCTTATAGATTGACTGAACATAGGTTACCTGCAGTTTCATGAATTGTTGCTGGGGTAGTAAAGTCATGTTAACTACATGCTAGTTATGTTCAAGAAATTTCCTATATATGAGGAAGATATTATTATATCTGGCTTGAAAAATAAAATAAACCATTTATTGAAGACAGTATCTTTTGTACATTGTGTCTTCTTAGCAGCTTGTCAAAAATTAGATGACCTTATATTACTGGGTTTACTTCTGGTTCCTCTATTCTGTTCCACTGTCCTATATATCTATTTTTAAGCCAATAATGTGTTGTTTTGATTACTATAGCTGTGTAATATAATTTGGAATCAGGAAGTGTCATGCCTCCAACTTTGTTTTTCATTCCCAAGATTGTTTGGGCTAGTCAGTATCTTCTGTGGTTCCATTTAATTTTTTTTCAATTTATTTGAAAAATTAAACTGTTAATAGGGATTGCATTAAATCTGTATGTTGTTTTGAGCAATAGGAACATTTTAACAATATTAATTATTTTAATTCACAAATATGAGATATCTTTTTATTAATTTGTGTCTTTAAATTTCTTTTATCAATGCTTATAGTTTCCATGCTTTGTATTGTACATAGCTTTCACTTCACTTCTTTTAATTAACCTCTTAGTGTTTTGTTCTTTCTAATACTATTTTAAATGGGATTGTTTTCTTGATTTATTTTTCAAATAGATTTTTGTAGGTGTAAATAAAAGCAACTAATTGTGTATGTTGGTTTGGTATCCTGCTACTCTGATGAATTCATTTATTTGTGTAACAACTTTTTTGTGTGGAGTCTTTAGGGTTTTCTACACATTTGTAAACAGGGTTAATTTTACTTTTTCCTTTCTGATTTGTATCCCCTTTATTTCTTCTTCTTGTCTGATTGCTCTTGCTATTACTTCCCTAACTATGTTAAATAGAATAGCATGGGCGTCTTTGCCACGGCCCAGACTTTAGAGAAAAAGCTTTCAGTTTTTTTCTATTGATTACTATGATAGCTGTGGGTTTTTCATAAACAATCTTTATTAGGTTGAAGATAAATTCCTCCTATACTTGTTTTTTTGAGAATGTTTATCATTAAAGGATGCTGAACTTTGTCAAATGCTTTCTCTGCATCAGTTATGATCATCATGTGGCTTAAAAAAATCTTTCATTCTGTTAAAATGGCACATCACATTGATTGCGTATTTTAAACCACCCTTGTATCTCAGGAATAAATCCTATTTGGTTATAGTGTATAATTTTTTGATATGTTGTTGAACTTTGTTTGCTAGTATTTTATTGAGAATTTTTGCCTATACGTTAATCAGAGATACTGACCCATAGTTTTCTTTACTTGTGATACCTTTGTCAGGCTTTGTTATCCAAATAGTGCTGGCTGAGTTTGGAAGCATTCAGTCTATTTCTACTTTTTGGAAGTGTTTAAGATGGTTTGATATTAATTTTTCTATTAATGTTTGATAGAATTCAGCTATGAAGCCATCTGGTACTGGAATTTTCTTTGATGGAAGGTTTTTGATTACTACTTCAATCTCTATTTGCTATTGGTTTGTTTAGGCTTTCTATTTCTTCTTGATAAATTCTTTGTAGATTGTATACTTCCAGTAATTCATCCATTTCCCCTAGGTTATCCAATTTATTGTCATATAATTGTTCATAATCGTCCTTTGTGACTTTTTATGTTTTTCCATCTTTTATATAGGAATAATGGCAATATATATTTTATAAGGTAGTTTTAAAAATTTAAAAATTTCTATAAAAAAGCTTGAACCATAGCAAATATTACCTGTTACTTTTATTGCTTATTAAAGTGCTTCTTTCATAATAGGTGCTCATCTGCTACATGCTAGTTAATTAGCTGATGCCATAGATTAAACTGTAATAATCAAAATGATTAAAAGAGACAGACAGACTGTAGATAAAAATGAGCAAGATAATATTTAAAAGTAATAAAATGATTGTTTTTGGCTTAGGTATGTGGAAAAATCTAATGTTCTACTTGATTGCTAAAAATAAATCAAGTGTACCGATGGTTGTTACATAGGTAAAGAACATTAAAATGTTTTAAAATAATACTGACTTTGAGATTACAATTATGTATTTGTCTATATAGATACATATGGTATATACCATGTATATATTCATCTCTGAGTATCATAATATATTTTAAATCAACATGAAAAGTAGAATGCCTACCACAAACTATGATCACAACTGTCAGAAAAATCATGTAAACCATTTATTGTCTGAAAGAATTAAGCTTATTTAGACTCATACATATTTTCATAAATGGTGTACATTCTGGAACTAATAAAGAAAAAATACAGTAATTACATTTAGACTCAAAGTGAAGCAAAACTTTCACAATTTGAGATACCAGTGTTGATTATGCTGGCCTACAGTGAGCAGCTACTCAGTTTTCAGTCAAAGGAGAGAAGACTGTTGGTTATCTGATTCCATTTGTTTATTTAAAAAATTGATAATAAAAAGTAAAGCTAAATTTCCTCAAATGTGGAGCAATAGTTTCTTGTTGCTCCTGTACTAAAAGGAACAGGTAGTTAACAGGCAAATGACTTTCTTCCCTCAGTGTTAGAATTATATTTCCTGTTTTCACTCTCGTGCATATGAATTTCTCCTTTCTAGTTTTAATAGTGTGGGATATTTTTGCAACTTTTAGTCTACTACACCCATATCATTCCCAACAGACTTTCTTATTCTGTATATAATAGGTAGCATTCTAATCAGTGAAGAGTTCATTTTTTTTTTCTATTCATTGATATGGCAAATGTGTTCTGCCTGTAACTCTCTTTAGTGAAATGTTGGTATTTGAAAATGAGAAAAAATTTAAATGACCTTCCAGCTCAGTAGACAGCCTCCCAAGCTGATGCGCTAGAAAAATTTGATAGCTAACATAGTTCTTCCATTTGTGGGCTACCTAGGCTTCTCAGGCAATAGACAGGAAATTAGGACACAATTAAATGAATATGTGGAGACAATTTAAAGTTGAAAATGGAAAATCTCAATGGATAAGCACTGGCTTAAAATTGGCAGGTCAATACTAGAAAAAACATGAAATTTGAGGTAATGCATTAGGGAACAGCCTATAAGTAATATGTATAACATATAACATTTATATATTATATATATTACTTTTTTAATCTATGAAACATGTAGAATTATATTTATTTTACTTCTCTCTCAGGTTATTAAAGACAATTAAGCATTTCAATAATAAGTAAAAGAATTTGGTTATTAGTATATTATTATGTATATGTGTGAGATGTAATAAATGGTAAATGTCATGTGAGCTATGAACTATTTTCATGGGACACAATTCCATGTACATATGATTTTATGTGCAATTTTAGCAAGACTGTGGATCTTTTGAAGCCTATTTCTGAAGCCTCATTGGTCCCAAAAAGCCTAAGTTAAGAAATCTCACAAAAACTGTAGCGTGTGGCTAAGAACCTCCTTATCTATTATCCGCTCTTTGAACAACTGTGCTGTGTAGGCAGAGGAGAACTTTTTTTTTTTTTTTTTTTTTTTTGGTTAGTAAGTATATTTTAGCATTTTGCTGGCTGAAAATACCCAACATTATCATGTCAAGTAGGGCTGTTTAAGCACCGGCTTTTCCTTCAAGGCATGTACCTATGATTCAATGCCCTAACTTTTCACTAAAAAAATAACTGAATGAGTCACAGGCTATTCAAGGGCAAAAGACTCTCTCTCATTCTCAACATACAGAGTATGGTATACAAAAACTCACCTTCAAATGGAGGATAAATGGAGGGTCACCGTATACATGCAAAGTCATCCACCAATGCAGTTATTTTTAACAAAAAATGAATAATAATTTTACCAAAAAAATGAAGAATATTTTTGGGCAGTTGGGGTAGTAGTGAGAAGGGGGAACATGTCTATAGGATCAGGTTAATCCCTGTATAGATAAAAACTGAGAAACGCGTGTGACTGAAAATCTGTATAAAACTTCTAAGTCCATCGTAACACATAGGACAGGAAAAAAAACAGTAATTTCAAGGCAGACATTCATTATGATCTCATCATCTCTATCCTGCACTATTTTCTAAAATTTCTTAAATTGCCTACTTGCCTTTAGGGAGGAAATTGAGGCTTAGAAAATATGAGATATTCATCCAAAGTCACACATTTATTCTGAGCAAAGAGGGGGTCCTTAGAATTTTATAAGATATTTCAAAAAAATACAGGAATTCTGTGGATGTATATCCATTACTGAATATAGATTTAGAGTAAATTGCTATAAAACAATAGTAGCTTTTTAACAGATTCGAGAAATGTCTTTGACAAACATTGATCTTCCCTCTTTCCCTCATCCCTCAGTAATGGCTATCTCCATTCAGAACTACTCCAATAGACCCATCATTGTGTCAGAAGAAAATAAAAGGATGTTGCCTAATGGCAATGAAATATAACAAAATATGATAACCAATTAATAGGAAATTGAAAATATCCTTATGAACAAATTTAAGATTTTAGTTAAAAAGGCATGTTGTTGTTGGCATTACAATATTTTATATTTTTTCTATGAAGAAAATATTCCTTTTGATTTGTGACCAAAACAAAACATTAACTGAAGAGCAGTCTTGGACACACACTTAGATATTTCAGACAGTTTCCTTTAACTTCTGTTATGTTGAAAACTTTTAGAAACTATTTTTAGAGATCAAATGAGGACCACTTTGAAAAGCTCAGCTTGATTAAGAGCAGACAACACACATTTAGAGAATAAAAGGAATCACTCACTACTTTTGTGAAATTCTTCAGGGACTTCACTCCAGGTAGACAAATGTGGGAAAGGAGTTAAAGAGGATTTTAAACTTAGATGTTTGGAAAGCCTTTGACAAAATTCTTTACAGTCATGTAAGATCAGTGGAAAGGATCAATGAAACTAATAGTAAATTGGCTCACCATTCTGAACAATGATTTATGGAAAGGAAACAATGGTACTAGAAATAGGTTTTTGTGTCTAAACCAATTTTTAAAATTCTGCCTCTTCATAGGTCAGAAAAAAATGTACAACTTTCTAAAAAAAGTAAAGTAGATTTTTGTTTGATATGTGTTTAAGCATATATTTTACAATAAATGAAATAAAGTGAAAGTTTATTTAACATTTAGCTGATGACAAATAGTGTGTGTCATTGCATTTGGGATTTAGGTTTTTAAAATGGTAGCAGATTTTAGGTAAAATATCTTAAGAATATATTGATACATACACAGAAAATATTAAACTAGTACTAAGAATTGGTCACTCAAAACCTCATATTTAACATCATCGCAAGAACTTTCATTACTTATTTTACTATAATTTCAATACCATGAATACAATTCCCTTTGTTGTTTGAGACAAAGGAAAGTCATCTGATTTTAACAATAATAAGAAATCGAGAGCCAAGTCACAGGGATTCTGTCTGTCTGGTTTAATGGTTTTACTGCAACAAACATAACAGTACCATACCTGAAAGTAATTCCTCAATAAATCTCTGAATAAATAAATAAGTGATCAAACAAACAGGATGAAATAGCACTACAATTGGAATGAATCATTGAAATATCAGTCCCTGGCATTACAGATTAATTGGCTTTACCATTTGCTCTCTCTCTACCTATTTCATATTAATATTACATAATCATTTATATTAGGATGATTCAGTTGTGGAAGACAAAAAAGCACAAACAAAAAAAATACTATTCTATTTTTAAACACCCCTTCACAAGAAGGAAGGAGAGTGCTCACTGGCCAGGGACCAACTCACAACAGTTCCTTATACAACAAAATAACAACATTTTTTTAAAAAAATGAATAAACCTTTCAAGAGTTATTTTTGGATAAGCAGTGGAGTAAAGGCCTCCAAATTCTCAGACAGAGACTATGAGACATGTGTCACTCAGAAAGGTATGGAAAAATAAACCTTCACATTTTAAGTCCAAAAAAAATGGTTATTTGGAGGAGTACTAATAATACATGTCTGAAAAAAGTCACAGCTATGCGCCACTTTATATATCACTGAGAATATATAAAAAGATTTGAGTCTTTGTCCAGGATAGTAAATATTGAAATTCTATAAAGGAGTTTCAGTATTTAACCAGTAAGTAAATCATTAAAGACTCCTCTTTTTTGTGACGAGATTTTAGAATGTTATATATTTTGTAATGAGAGTGTTACGATTGAAATTATGATATAATAAAGATAATTCATGTTAAATGCTTTTGTATCTTAGCATACTAGGTATTATACAGAGTATTTCATGTGCCTTCCCTCATTATTCCTCAAAAAACTCTGTGCAACTATTCCTTTTATTATTCACATGCAACACCTAAACACAAACTGAGCAAGTAAGGTTTGGAAGGGAGATTTATTTTCAACTCCTAACTATGAGCCTATGTTTTTACCCTCTATGCTGTACTACATTGACATTTCCTGTTAAAAAGTTAGAGGAAATTAGCACAGAGATCATACCAGCTATATGTGGACTGGTGTAAGCTACACATTTTGATGAACTCTTAAAAGATTCTAATGAAGGATAATATTGCCTTCAAATAGTTATAGCTTTTAAGCGACTTCAAACTATAATGCACATCAGAGGGATTCAGATGAATGGAGAAATCATGATGAAACCTGTGTTCCTACAAAGGTGAAACTACTAGAACAATAATAATGAGCTGGTACATTACATTTCCTGGGAGTCTTAGGGGGAAAAAGCCTCAAAATATAATGTCAACTTTGTTTTGAACTGAGAGTATGAACTTCTGTTTTCCATTCAATTTTTTATTTTTATTTGCTATTATTTTTGACACTAATTATTACATATGCTGTCTCTATTTTCCATTTATTTGTCTTTTTTTATTTTCCACAAAGTTAAATACAATTAAAGTCACATTAATGTAGACAGATGGTATTACTTTAAGATCGTTTCTCTTATTGTCCAGTACAATGATAGAACTGTAGTATCCTCACATAGAAGGGCGTTCTTTCCTCTACCCATCCCAAATACTAAAAGGAACTAGGAAACAGGAGGTAAGATATCAGAGCCAGCTTAAGAAAGAGAAAGAAAGAAAGAAAGAAAGAAAGAAAGAAAGAAAGAAAGAAAGAAAGAAAGAAAGAAAGAAAGAAAGGAGGAAGGAAGGAAGGAAGGAAAGGGAAAGAAAGAAAGAAAGAAAAAGAAAGAAAGAAAGAAAGAAAGAGAAAGAAAGAAAGAAAGAAAGAAAGAAAGAAAGAAAGAAAGAAAGAAAGAAAGAAAGAAAGAAAGAAAAGCTGTAACTGTAAAGTTTATCTGCCAAGATATTCTTTTATTTCCAGGTCTCTCTCACAGGCATTATTTCTAGCCCCAGTAAAAAGAGGTACGCATCTAGAATATTTGTTTGCTCATTCATTGATTCATTCACTCGTTTTAGTCAAAATGTATTTATTGAGTGGTGATATATGCTTTGCACTATACTAGGTGCTAGGCAGAAGAATGATAGGCAAAAATACTTTCACTTTAGGCTCTTTTCATATTTCTAGATGCCTTTAATTATCAGTAGGACTCAAGCAGGATGGTTGGCTTGATATTTGCTGATGCCCATAGCAGCATCCCTCAAAAGACATAGTACGCAGTGAAAAAATACAGTTAGTGAGTTCAAAAAGATCTGTTTTTTCTTTTTTTCTTGTTTCTATATGGTAACTTACCTCATGGCCTTAAGAAAAACTTCTAGCTATGCCAGGCTCCAATTTTCTTGCCTCTGAAATAGACATAATTATTATGCCATTTTGTGAATAGTCAGATAAATCATGTATATCAAACTTTTTACTTTAATATTACACAGAAGGCAGTGGATAAATGCCTTCACTCAATCCCTCACTCACCTATTTAACAACTGTCTCCTAAGTGCCTACGAAGTGCAAGGCACTGTGCTGGCTCTGAACATAAGCAAGTAGGGTGTAAAGATGTGGCATCCGCTCTCTCAGACTCACAGTCAAGTTAAGGAAACAGAGACTCATCATATAACTACCTCATAAATCATTTTATTCAGATCGTCCTCTATGCTAGTGATTATTTAAGATGTTAGATAGATTAGGAGATAAGGAGTCTACAGGAGAGAAATATGGATTAAGGAAGGTTTTGTAGGAAATGGTACGTAATTTGTGATTAAAATACAAGAAATGTGGGGTTATAGCAGATAAAATGTATATATGAAAAGAAATGATGCAGGACTTTTTTGTCTCTTAGGTAGCATAGTAATTTTCTATTGCTGCTGTGACAAATTACCACATATTTAGTGGCTTAAAACAACACAGATTTATTATCTTACCATTTTGTAGTTCAGAAGTCTGATGCATCTCTTGCTGTGTTCAAATGTTAAGTGTTGGCAGGAGTGCATTCCTTTCTGGAGGCATTCAGAAAGAGAATTCATTTTTTGTTTTTCCAGCTCCTGGAGGCTGTCCTTGGCTTTCCTTGACTTTTCTCAGCATTCATTTCCCTCTCACCTGCAAAGTCAGCAATGTCAGGTCTACTCTTTCTGATTCTGCCCTTTCTTTGATTCTCCCTTCGGATTACTTTTTCCATTATTAACAAGCCTTGTGATTATATTGGGCCCACCAGCGCAATCTAGAATAATCTCATTTATTTTAAGGTCAACTAATGAGCAACTTTAATTTTATTTGCAACCTTAATTTCTCTTTGCCATGAAAGGTAACATAAACATGATAAACATGAGTTCTACTGAAAGAGTTTCAGAAGGAGAGAGAAAGTGATCAGCACTCCTTGAAGAGATATGAGGAGGAGAGACAAAAGAGGTACACGATTCTAAAGCATACTTCTTCTGTCATCCCTATGAGGACCTGAATAGAAAAATGATTTAAATGCTTAATTTGACTGTAAAACAAAACAAAATCAAAATACAACAATGACAACAACAAAAACTCTTGGGAAACTCATTATTTTTTAACTAGTAAGTGTTCCAATTATAATAAACAAGCATCTAAGTTGTCAGAAGAGCATCAAGTGTACCATTTGCCAACATTGTATGAGAATAAAAGGATATGGCCCAGGAGACCTGATCAAGTGTTTGCAGAGAATGAGGAAGTTAATGAAGCAAAGGCAGTGGGAGTCTTTTACCTAGATCTCAGCAAGACATTTGATAAATTGTTATATAAGATGCAACTAAGAGAAAAACAAGGATTTTGAATCAATGCTGTAACAAGCTAGGAAAAAAGATGAGTGGATGTGGAAATTTCCAGCAAATGGTAGTAAACTGTGTTTGAAGGAGGAAGCAGCAGGATTCCTTTGAGCTCAATGCTATTATGCATTCCACTTAATGCCCATAAAACAATTGCGAGAAAAGAACCACAATCAATGTTGGCACTAATTTGAGCCCTTGTTGGCAGCATCAACAGTTGTGATTGACTGTCTAAATTAATTCCAATTAGACTGTGTTTCTGTAGACCAGATCATCTTAAATTATAATATTGTGCTTTTCATTTTAAATTATAATATTGTGCTTTTTATTTTAAATAGCATTATGGATCCATAATGTAACATAATCAATAACTGTTCTCATTTAATAAACAACTAGAGAACAATGATATGCTTATAAAAATTATAACAGAAGCAAGTATTGAATATGGTTGTCATGTCCTGGGAGTTTGATTCTGGAGAAAGCAAAGGAATCAACTTAAAAGACTATTTCTCAATTTCTCAAAAGTGAATAGGATAAAGGCTGGGGAAATAATTCAAGTAATCATTATCTAATGAATTTAAGCTGGTAAGAAAAATATGTGTAAAAGCCAGAAGGATGGAAACCAGAAAAACCAGATAAGAGAGGCTAGAGAATTTCCATGAGGATTAGTGAAATTTTAAACTCAAATATTTGTGTTCTAAGATCAGTGTCCTTTTCAATACTTTTTATTTATTATCTAAATTTACATCTTAACACATTTTATATTATTATATTTTAACATTTTAAAATAACACTTTTTTGTCCTTGTCTGAATTAAACTGTGTAAAGTATCCCTCAAACTTGTTCCTGCCATCATCTTCCACAAATCTATAAGTAGTATTACATACCCCCAATAGATTTTCAATATTTTCAATGTCTTCATTTTATTTTTTCCAAAGCTCAAATCCAATAACTCCACTCATATATTTATTTATTCATTACTTAATGAAAGTCTAGTTTGCACTAGGCGCTATTCAAGATCTTGGGAATTCAGCAACAAAAAAATAAATGTCTAAACTCCTGGGTTTATATTCTAGTTGAAAAGAAACCAGTAAACACACAGACACAAACACATAAAATATGGCTGGTGCTAATAAGCACTATGATAAATAGATTTGAAAGACTAATATAAAAACATTTTTGATTGGGATGAGATTTTATAGTGGCAAGAACAGGCCTCTTGCTGAAGTTATACTTCAGCAGGGACCTGTGTGCAGTGATGGAGTAAGTTATGTGGATATCTGAATTAAGAACTTTCCAGACAGAAGTTAAACCTACAAAGGCACTGGGGCAGGAATGTACCTTGTCAGCCAGAAAAACAGCAAGGAGGCCATTGTGGCCAGAAGTGAACATGGTGGGAAATGGAATCAGAAGAACATTGATGAGTGAAGTGGAAAAGCAGATTCATGTAAAATTTTGTGGGGCATGATTAGAGCTAAAGACTTTGGATTTTATTGCAAAAAGAGAAGACGTTGAATGTTTTTCAGCAGAAAAGTGATATGATTTAAAATATTCTTTGAAGAACCTTCTCCAGCTACTGTATGGCAAATTAACTCTAGATGGGCAAGTGTAGAGATAGGGAGTCCAGTTTAGGCATACCAGTGTTAATAATTTGTGTGGCTTTACATCAGCTTTACACTCAACATATATCTTTTACTCTTAACTTCTTATCAGAATTTCCACAGCTACTACTTTGGTCAAAGTCACCATTAATCTCTCACCTGAAATAAAAATCAAATACCTTAGGGAGGTACAAAAGGATATGGTTCCTTGGTTACAACTCTTATGTCTTTATATTTGTTAGTGTATTTGGCAGGAAACAAGGAGGTTCCTGAATCAAAGAACAGGTTGCTATCTACTCACAGAGCACCTTAGCTCTGGTTGCCTCTACATCAATTATACAAGGGTCTAATGTCACTTGTACATGCAAATGGGGTTTGCAGCATAGGAGAGGAGTCCCAAAATTGTGATATTGAAATCTGTACATAGAATGGCTGACACATTTGTTTCTCCTCCGCTCCAGAGAAAGGAAGGGACACTTTGCAGTGTAAATGCACTTATCTGTGAAGAGCAGGGAGAGTCTGCACCTTACCGCTCTGAAAGGTAAGTATGTGACAGAGGAGAGACAAGAGTTAATATCTCTTTGGAGTCCTCTGGGACTGCTGTTCAAATGTCCTTTAACTCAGATATCAGTACTCTTTGTTCAGAAAGCCCCAACCATGCAGAAATGTGAAAATATTCATTGAGGTTTGTTTCCTGCCCACATATTTGATTGCATTTCCTGTATTTCCCCATCATTCACTATGCTGCAGCAACAACTGCTGTGCAGTCCCTCCTATGTGAGAGCCTTTGCCATTGTTGCCCATTGCTGAAATGTCGTCTCCCTCAGATCTTGTGGCTTTCTCCCTGATTTCATTCAGATCTCAGCTCAAAGGCAACTCCACAGAGAAATCATCACCGCTTACCCTATGCAGCAAAGCCTCCTCAGAGACACACTTTCCAACCCTACTATATGTTATCTCTACCTGAAATTTTATTGTGCATTTTATTTTCTCCTACTCAAACAATTAAGTTCTAGTGTAAATGGATTCTACCATCTTAGTCATATCAATATTCCCATCACATAGAAATAGTAACGTATGGAATAGTGAGCTTCAATATGTGAGTGTCTATCTTGTGTTGCACAATTGAGCAGGAGATGTATCTTATTTTTTAAACAAATTCTTACCGCACCTTTATCAATCTGTGGTAGTATAACTCGACACAATCAAGAAAATGAATGCTTAAGTTAATGCTCCCAAGCAAAATGGCTAGCAGGTAAAAAGCAGGCTATTACTTAGTTCTGTTAGGTAGTGGTCTTCTCCGTTAACGTTATTTATACCTCTAAAAAATATACTCAGATATATAGCTAGACACCTATCTCTACCTATCTCTATTATATGTCTTTATCATATAGAAATATTAAAATCTCTACTACATTGGCATCAATCTCTATATAGATAAGCAATTATATAATATACATGAGGTCTTCATATAGATACTCTCTTGAAACTTCTTTTTACTTATCTGAATTTCCTGTATCATTATTAGTGAATATGTAAAATAAAACAACTATAGAGTAATCACTTCTGTGAAATGTAATTTAATAGACCTTTTTCTTTGAAATTTGAGTTGTTTGTCTTCCACAAATATTTATCTATGGTTTCGTTTCACCCAGTGACATGAAGTTCTGAAATAAATAAACTTGGCTATAAATTTATGCTCCCAAACAACTTTTGAATTTTGATATTTTTTTTCCATTTTGATTTGACTTAGGCCAAAAGCATCAATCAACAACCATGGTCATGCCAATCTGGTTGATGGCTATATTTCTCATTTTAATTAATAGTTTGGCATTATAATTTCATGCAGCCTTGAGTATATTATTCAGATTTCTGTCTGTCTTGGGCCTGGGTGGAGAAGAAAATTTTATTTGCTGTGATAGAGGACAAACACATGAGGGAGAAGAAGATACATTTGACAGACGCCATGGTGGTATTAGCCTGAGACATGTTAATTTTGAGATGCCAGCAGGGTAGTTAGTGAATACATAGAAAATGTAGTTAGCTATATAATTCTAGAGTTAATGAGAAATATGGACTAAAATACATAGTTGTTAATTGCACACATGTTAAAGACATGGTAATCAATAAAATTACCCAGGAGAATACATAGAATAAAAAGATAAATTCTGTTACTGAAGTTTTGGAACAGTAATATTTATAATATGAATAGAGGAATAGATACCACCAAGGACGAATAACAGGAGTGGCCTGAAAAATAGGCAGAGACACTGAAAGTGTGATTTCACAACACCCGAGAGAATGGACAATTTCAATGTCAGTGGAGTATCTGATAGTGTAAAATATAGAGTCAAATAAGATAAAGATGCAAAGGTGTTTAATGATCTCTGCAGCAATGATATTCTTGACCATAACCTTAAACATAACCTTTTCAGTGGACTGGATGAGACAGATGCCAGCTTGCAACAAGTTCTGGAGTATATTGGAGGTAAAAAAAATAGACATAGTAATTATAGGCAATTTTTTTCAAAAAGTTGTCTGTGAAGAAAGAGACTAATTGAGAGAAGAAGAACCTTGGAATGGTAGAAGAAATGGGATCCAAAGTAAAGTGAATTTTAAAAGGAACATTCTTTCTATTCTAATAAGAAAGGAGAATAAAAGAACACATGAATACAGAGGAATAGAGACAATGGTCTGGAGCATCTGAAAAGCAGAACAGTATATACTGTAGAGCCTGCAGGCTAGATTCTATTACACTATAAACTTTGCATAAGATTATATAAGCTTTTCCCTTAACCTTCAGTCAAGTAAAACTCCAAGATATTTATGCATGAACAGCTCATAAAAATCATATCCTTGTATAGTTTATTTTCTGAATGTCTATGTTGTGTAATATAAGAAACATAATCACCTGCCATCAGTCAAAATTGGATTTCCATTCTTACTCCAGAATTTACAGTTTGAGCCTTCCATCCTGATATTAAGCTTACTTGAAAATTGAAATCGTATTATCTACACCAGTGGCTGTCAAACTGTTTTGGTAAAGGGCCAGATAATAAATATTTTAAGGTTTGCTGGTCATATGTTTAGTTGTACGTATTCAATTTCACCATCATAGCATGACAGCAGTCATAGACAATACAAATTAATGGGCAAGATGGCAGTCCAATAAAACTGTATTTACAAGAAGATAGCAAGCTGAATTTAGACTGGGGCAGCATTTTGTCAATCCCTGACCTACAAAATGGTAATTAAAATGAGATTGAACATACATAATCTACAGAATGGTGTTAAGCACATAATAGAATTTCTGGAAATATTAGATATTTTAATGTGTTTCACAGTGTTTGGGCTTTTCATTTCCTTAAGAAAAGGAAATAAAGGATGGGAATTAATATTTTAGAGCTGATTATTTTTGGCAGCACATTTATATTTATGATGCAAATGTGTTTCAGGTGTGCTGTAAGTTCATTTGTTAATCTCCTCAGAATAATCAAATGCTATTTTTAACAACTAATATTCATCTAAAGCAGTTAGAATTAGATATGACAATGAATGGGTTGTACATATCATATGAACTATCTGAATTCATTCTTATTTTTGTGCATTAATGTTTATTCACGGCATCAACACCAGAAAACTCTCCTTATTGACTATACAATGCGACAAGAACCTTCACTTCCTATTAAATTATCTCATTTGACCTGATTATGTCTTCAGTTGTGAGTTGTTTCCATTAGCGAATGTGTTTGTTTTGCCCAAAAATGTAAAATAGATTTTTATTTTTATTTAGTTACCTTTTATTTTTGTACAATGTATTCAGTAATATAGATAGAATGTCTGCTTATTTTCTTAACTATTTTTGTTGGTATCATTTTAACTAGTATTATGTTAACAATATGTATTAAATATGTTTATACTGTATATGTATATAGTATTGTGTTAAAAATATGAAAGTAAATATGATTTTTTTTTTTTGGAGAGGGAGTCTCTCTCTGTCACCCAAACTGGAGTGCAATGGCACGATCTCGGCTCACTGCAACCTCTGCCTCCCAGCTTCAAGTGATTCTTCTGCCTTAGCCTCCAGAGGAGCTGGGATTACAGGCACATACCACCATGCCGGGCTAATTTTTAAATTTTTGGAGAAATGGGGTTTCATCATCTTGGCCAGGCTGGTCTTGAACTCCTGACCTCAGGTGATCCACCCTGCTCTGCCTCCCAAATTGTTGAGATTACCGGTGTGAGCCACTGCACCAGGCCAGTTGATTTTTAAGATATCATTATTTGCAGCTTTTTACTTGAATGAATGATTGATTATTGGCCTTTCTTTATAATAATTTACCAGAGTGTTATTCTGCATGAAATTTTATAATGATAAGTATTTAACTTCATAAATTAAAATTGGTAATTTCTAAAAAAAAATTATATTAAGTAAATAAAGATAATTTAGTCATTTATAGATTATGGATACAGTAATAATCATATTACTATTACCAAATCTATTTAATCATTAGTGAAGACATGGCATCTTCTTCACACAGTGATGTAAGTTCATCTAAGGAAAGATTGATATGTCTAGTCCCAGTTCTCCATTTAATTTGGAGAATTTAGGCACATGATTCAAGAGAAATAGTTTCCAGTTTGCTCAACTGTAGAAGGAAGAATTGATAATATATGTGTTACTGTTTAGGCTGAGCTCTGGAGCTACTTCAGAGATTTCTCACGACTCAGTGGGAACTACCATTGGAAGGGAATGCTAATGAAGGAGGTTGAGCTCATTTCAATCCTCTACAGTGTCTCAAATTAAAATATGACCTCTTATCCCACTTTCCATGTTAGGCGTCACTTCTTCCAAAGAAATATTTCTATTGAAAACAATTGTTTGAAAACCATTCCCCTCAATGACTATGTTGGACTCTTCTGCCTCTCGAATGTTTGATTCCATCTTTTTTCCTTTCTTTTTTTTTTTTTTTTTTTTGAGACAGAATCTTGTTCTGTTGCTCAGGCTGGAGAGCAATGGCACAATCACGGCTCACTGCAGCCTTCACCTCCCGGTTTCAAGCAATTCTCCTGTTTCAGCCTCCTGAGTAGCTGGGACTACAGGCACGTGCCACCACACCAAGCTAATTTTTGTATTGTGAGTAGAGATGGAGTTTCGCCATGTTGGCCAATCTGGTCTCGAACTCCTGACATCAGGTGATCTGCCTGCCTCGGCCTCCCAAAGTGCTGGGATTACAGGCATGAGCCACAGCATTGGGCCGTGATTCCATCTTAATTATTCTGTCTTAATTTATATGTTATTTTAGGAATTAAAAAAAATACTCATGCAATCTATTATGCTGTGCTAGCTGAAACCTCTCGTATCCCTGTCTACAAAATGTGGTTGTTTGCCTCTGTACATCATGTTCTTATGTAGGTCACCTGGAACCAGTGCATTGCTCCCAATCTTTCACTCCCAATTTGTGAACCATCCTTCTCCATGACACTGATATCTATGCAAGCTCATCACTCACTTTGGAGCGTCCTCCGAAGCTGGCAAAATTATGAGATTACATATCCAAATTAGTGTAATACTATTTTCCTTGCTTAAAATACATATTAATTTATGTAAAAATGTTTACCTTATATATGAACTGTGTTACAAAACATACATAGCAGAACTTTTAAAGAATTGAACTATTGATAAAATAATACTTTAAAGAACTCCGTTCTAAAATTAGTGAATTTTTAGGAAAAAATATATACTTAGAGCAAGTTATATTTTAATATTTTAAGTGAATCTATATTTCTAAGATACTTTTAATAACTTGAAAATTATGGGTCATATTTCCTATTGGATCGACCAGATTATGATTTACTTTGAGAATTAGCAGATGATAGGCTAATATAGCACATATAAAAAATGTCAGTCCTGCTTTTTCCTGTTTGTTCACTTGTGCATATGTACCTAGAACTCTTTGATCCAGAATATTTTTGAAATTTTTTCTCTTGTCCATAGTGCAAGGATTTTTTTAGTTAAAATTAGAAATAGCCATGAATCTCAATATATTAAAAGTAAATAGAAAAGTAAGAGCATCCTTGTCTGCTCTCCCCTTATGTACTTGTCATGTTTTTGAACTACATTCAGTGCATTTTTGAAGCATAATTTCTTTTTTTTAACAAATACATTAACATTCTAGCACTTTGTCACGACACTGGTTTTTGGTACCCTCGAGAAGGTGAGGACCTTGCTTTTGCATCCTATGCTTCATTGCTTTCTACCATTACACACACCTCTTTAATGTTTTATTTTATACGTTCTTTTACATGTGTGAAAATCTGAAGAGTAGTTATTTTGTCATGATCACTTTTATAGTTCGTAGGTATTTGGTGAATGCATCAGAAAGAATAATAGATCAATATACACATCAGGTAAATTATGTCATTTTTATAGCATAAGTATTTGGTGTCCTCGTTTCAATTTTTTCCAGGCTTTGGCAGTATGACCATGTTTTCTGGAATACAATATGATAGACTAGGTGTTCATTCATACATGTGATTAGCTGACCCAAATCATTTTCACACTAGTTCCTGTCAAGAGGTGTTGCATTGGCTCAAGTCTCTATTGGGTTGAAGACATTAGTGGCTTTCTATTCAGGCTCATGGGCTAGTAGGTTTCTGAATTTTCACAAGCAGATTTAAGCCCTAACAAAACTTAGCTGCTTACTGGATGAAGCCTATTTATTTTCATGTAGTGATCATAAAGAGTTGGTGTACTTAACGCATTCATTTCATGAGAATATTCTTAAACATTGTACCAGACAAGACTTATTGAAAGAATCTTTCAAAGAAATAGTATTTTTGGTTAATTTCCTACAAGAAAAATAATCTGTCATTTCATACAGTGTGTAATAACAATAACCAATATTTATTTGCTGTTTAGTATGCCAGATTATGAGTTAACTTTATCTCAATTAATTATCAGAACAATCCCAATATGTAAGTCCTGTTATTATTTCTATTTTAATGATTAAAATCACCACCATCACCACGAACACCTCAAAAACCTGTGGTTTCTAACCTCTATTCCCTGATCTTTGCCAAGGGAGTTGCTGAAACTAAAGTATATGTTAGGATTTTCCCAAGTTTAACACAAGAAATACCACTTCAGACCCTCATTTTTTACTTGCCATGATTGCATATTTAAATAATGTTGATAACACTAACTAGTTGATCCAATGTGCATCAACCTGAGGGAAAACTGCTTTATCCTTAAGTCCTGGCAGGAGAGACCAGTTGAAGTTCTCTTAGGCCACAACCCAACTTGTTTGTGTTGCTATCATAATTGCTGCTGTTTTAATTTTACAGTCATCTTATAACATGTAATTGGTTGCATTTCCTTCTCTTTGTGATCTTTGCTAGAAATGTCAATATGAGTTTTCATCTCATACCAAAAAAAAGATAGGAATTAAGACATGCATTTTATTATTCAAACATCCTCTCTATGGTTCACTTCATTTTCCTTAAACTTTTTTTTTGCTTCTAATTGATATCCTAATTTCTTATTTTATCTTGCGTTAAATATAT
Source organism: Gorilla gorilla gorilla (assembly GCF_029281585.2). NCBI lineage: Eukaryota > Metazoa > Chordata > Mammalia > Primates > Hominidae > Gorilla > Gorilla gorilla. Next base: position 42,610,967 of record NC_073227.2, on the reverse strand, counting down.
TTCTCAAATAGCATTAAACATGGTTTGGAATATCACATGAGTGATATATAATATCACAAGTGATATGACATATATATGTCATATATAATATCACAAGTGATATCACATGAGTGATATATATAACTGTAAAAACAATCATGACAAAATATCTACTCTTCAGATTCTCACACATGTAAAAGAACATCTAAAATAAAAACTTTAAAGAGGTGTGTGCAATGGTAGGAAGCAAAATATATATATATATAGGTTTTTTGTACCCTCTAGAAGGTGAGGACCTTGCTTTTGCATCCCATACCTCATTGCTTCCTACCATTACACACACCTCTTTAATGTTTTTATTTTAGATGTTCTTTTACATGTGTGAGAATCTGAAGAGTAGATATTTTGTCATGATTGTTTTTAAAGTTATATATATAATACTTTTATATATATAATACTTTTATATATATATAATCACATAGCTCTCTGAAGATTTTAGAATAAAATCCTATTTGACATCTGCCTTATTGACATATGATCGCTATGTTTTCACAGTTTTCCCATGAAAATTGTAATCTAAAATACTAGCTATTATAGCAAATATTAAATTTTTAAAATATATTACAATAGGCTATAAGTCATTTTAAATTTTCTAAATATTGGATTCTGGCTCTAATTTCCATATTTTTCAATACTACCTCAACAAATACCAAAAAACCTTTATTGCCTTTTTTTCTGATTATAAAACTAGTGAATATTCTTCAGCAAAAATTAGGTGAATAATGGAAAGTATAAAGAACAATGGAAAAATAATTTATTGTACCACTACTTAACTTGATTTTTTTCTGAGTGTGTGCATATATGTGCACTGTTTTCTTTCTAAATCTCTAGTGTTTTAAAACACTAGCACTTCACGAATCATCAATCCTAAAATTGTGAACTGACACTAGTTTTTCATTACAAATAACGGTTTATCTTCCCATCATATTTCTACTTTGGAAATGTCCAACACCTCAACTCAAGTGGGAGGAAAGATGGGTGAGGGCAGGGAAGAGGTTGTGCATTTTTAACAAACGATCCTGTATGTAATTTTCTCTTACAAGTACAACACCGTGTCTTCTGGAATTTTGCAAGAAAGGCATTTAGCCCAGTCAGCACTGCTGTAAATTTCTAAACATCAGCTAGACAGAATTGAATTCAATCTTTTATGTGCCTTGGGATACATCCAACGCATTTCTGATTTTCCTCAGAAATCCTGCTGACTTGGAGCAGGTGTGTCTTAAAATAACAAAAACTCATCAAGGCATGATTGTTATCGTTCTGATGGCTTCATCTTAACTCCTTCCTGTTGTGCACACCTGGCCACATGAGCACCATGCATTCTCTGTGCATGCAACAGGGAATCCCACAGAAAGGTTCTCTTTTTATTGTTGTTATGGAGATAAAAAGGGATTGTTGTATTAACTGATGATGGACATTGACTGTAGAATTGAGCTGAAAGGAGAAGTTTTCATATTCAGGGGTCCACCTGTGAATGGTTTGTCACTACTTTCTTCAGTTAAGTTTCTTTGCAGAATAACAGGAATAGATTCCTCGGTATACAGAGAGCTCATATGCCCCGTTCTTATCACTAATTGAATAATAATTTTTCTTTTAATTGAAACACACAGATATCTATTCAGTATCAACACCAAAGTTGTTACTGACCATGGCTTACATTGCCATTCTCGTTTTGATTTAGGTAAGCAGTTTTCTGTAATTTTTTTAGTCATGACAAAATATGATTAAATACTAAGCAACTTTTAAAAGTAAAGTAAATCTTTTATTTACTTTACTCAATATAATTTTGTAACTTGTATTTTTTCTTTGTAAAGAAAACATATCTAAATTATGCCAAAAACATTACAAAAACAAAATATTTTATAATTGTGTTATTACATAAAAGAACTTAGTGTAGTGCAGCCATGTGCTATGTGTCACTAAGTATCATAGATTGATTAAAGTAGGATATTAGTGTACTTGGTTAATAAATAATACAAAAGGAAAAAGGAATAAATTCAAATAATTTTATTTCTAGATATTGTCCAGTATTAAACTTTTTTAACAATCTATTTTTCAGTATTTCCCACTTCCCTGTTAAATCTAAATGAAATCGAGCTTCTTTTTTTTTTTCAAAATATTACACAAGTTATATATGAATACTTTCTAGGCTGAATATTTCTTATATTCCAGTCACTTAATCTCAATTTGTATTCATTGATGTGTGTGTGTGTGCATGCAGGCATGCACACATGTGTTCACATGTGTTGAGTAAATTTATGTATTTTATAGGCATGTGTATTGACAACATACAGTCACAAATCATTTCAATCCAATCAAACCACTTTGAGCATTAGAGTAATTAGTTTAATTAAATTATCATATTACAGTGAAATATCAAATAAAATTTAGACATACATAATAAACACTAAAATAAACATGCTTCAGTGTCATAAAGGATGAATCACTAGAAGGATTGGAATAGCCTCCTACTGGGAACTACTAGTTCCCAGTATCTGTTGTTCCCATGTTTATTTCCATGTGTACTCAATGTTTAGCTCCCACTTATAAGTGAGAACATGCAGTATTTGGCTTTCTGTTACTCTGTTAATTCATTTAGAATAATAGCCTCCAGCTGCATCTTTGTTGCTGCAGAAGGATATAACTTCATTCTTTTTTTATTTTAAAGTGGATATATTACTTTACATTTCTACCAGCAATGGTTGAGAGTTTCAGTTCTTCACAAATTGTCAACACTTGTTATTGTCAGTCTTTGTAATTTTAGTCAACCTAACGGGTATATTGTAGTATTTCATTATGATTTTAATAATGTTGATTAATTATGTCTAATGGCATTCAACATCTTTTTTGCATTGGCCATTAATACGGCTTGTCATTTGGAGTATCTAGAAAAAACTTTTTCCTTTACATTTGCAAATGTATTTATTGTTTTATTTTATTGAGATATAAGAAGTGTTCATTTATTTGTCAATACAAGTCAGTTGTCAGATTTATGTTTCACATTTTCAAAAATTTTATCTTTTACATTTATGTTTTCTTAAAAATAATTTTTGAGAAACAAAAATTTGTTTTTAAAAATGTTGACTATGACTATTTTATTAATTTTTATTTTATTGTTTCCACTTTGTATCTTATTTAAGAAATCTTTAGGCCAGGCGCGGTGGCTCAAGCCTGTAATCCCAGCACTTTGGGAGGCCGAGGCGGGCGGATCACGAGGTCAGGAGATCGAGACCATCCTGGATAACACAGTGAAACCCCGTCTCTACTAAAAATACAAAAAAATAGCTGGGCGTGGTGGCAGGCGCCTGTAGTCACAGCTACTTGGGAGGCTGAGGCAGGAGAATGGTGTGAACCTGGGAGGCGGAGTTTGCAGTGAGCCGAGATCGCACCACTGCACTCCAGCCTGGGTGACACAGTGAGACTCTGTCTCAAAAAAAAAAAAAAAAAAAAAAGAAATCTTTAACTCAATTTTGATTTCATCAATAGTCTATAGTTTTACCTCTTATATTTAGTTCTGTGATCCATTGTAACTTAATTTGCATACATTGTAAGTAAAAGTCTAAATTCATAGTTTTTTTTTTACAAAGATATCGAGTTATTTCAGCACCATAGGTTGAAACATCTTTTTCTTATTAAATGACTTTATCATTTTTGTCAAAATTTAATTGACCATTGTTTGTGTTTATTTAGTAGACTCTTTTTCTGTTTCATTGATTGGTATATCTACCCTTAAGCCACTCTCTTGATTAATGTAACTTTATATAGTAAATCTTGAACTTAAGAACGTATGTAAGTTTTTTTCATAACTTAGAGAAAATTAGAAAACCTAACATTAAACTCCCACCTGGACGATGACAGATGCCTAGATGTTGTTTCATAGATAATCAGGTATGCCATATTCTACCTCACATATTTACTGAACCTCAGTGTCCTCAGTAGAAATTTGTGTTTGTGATTCCTGTGATAGAGTCTACCGATTTTCTCTAACACTAGGACATATATAGAAATGTGATAAATTGACCATTTTTCTTGTTACATGTCTTGTTGTTGCATCACAAAGAGTGGGATCAAGTCCCATCTAAAATTTGATTTAGATGTTAAAAATGAAAATGCCACTTATGCATCAAGAATATTAAAAGGTTTATCATTCAAATCATGGGGCTTTCTGTGAAGAGTAGGCAGACTCCCAAACTGATCTGAAATACAGCTTGAGACCTGAAAGTGGTGCAAATTGTTAAGGAATAGGTCTGTAGTGAGGTTTCCTCCTCCAAGTGAGGCCTCATATGATTTGAACTTCCCTCCAGCACCAAAGGAGTGAGATACCAGACCATCTTATCATCTTGCCCATATGCGAAACAAAGACGGGCAGAGAGAGAAGTGTAGCTTGAAAGCTATCAGCAGTTAAATATGTAAATGGAGACAGACTCTTTATCATAGTACCTCATAGTCTCTGTTACAAACTGGACAACCCTATTCAATAGAAACTAATTCCAGTCCGTTAACAACTTAAAAATCAGAGTCTAGGTTTGTCTAACGAGAAGTAGTATAATGAAAGCTTTAAAAAGGAAGAAAAAATGGAGCTGATCATCACTTTTCATAATATGTGGTTCTCATAATTTAGAGGAGATCCTTAGAGCTATTTGTTTCAAATGTATGTTTTGTTGGACAACTGAATAGAAAGCACTTTTTTAAATAGTAAGTACCTTGATCTTGAATCAGGGTATTTGTGTTGTTGTTTGAGATTTACTACAAATAATCTATGTAACCTTGATCATAGGACGCATTCTTTATATGAAAGCATATTACTTGAGGGACAGCTCTACAAAGTCAGCAAAAGTTTAAACTTATTACAAGTTAATGATTTTATGTCCAATTCATAGATCTAAAGCTTTGAAAAAAAATTGAAAAATTTTCTTGGATTATTTTAAGAAATACTCCAGTGAATAATTTCAAGCAAACATAGCATGATTATTTAGAAAGCAGGGCATAGAATACAGCAAGTTAATTATATAAGCAGGTTAAACTTTCATTAACCATGGGTAAAAAACAGTAGAAATTATTTTCTGTGCTATTTTAAAGAAATACATCAAGAAAGATGATCTAATTAGGAATAATCAAAATTGATTCATCAGAGGGGGAAAGATTGTGATTTAAACTTTGCTAAATTATTTATATTAGGAGATATAGAAAGATGGCAATTTTCATTTGGGGGTATTTAAAATATTTTGAAAAAGCTAGAGTAAAAATCTGCTCAAATAAAAATGAGAAAAAGTGGTTAGGAATAAGATAGTAAGACTAGGTTTTTAGTTTTTTTCATTGCCACCCAGAACATTTGAATTATTTAATTGCTAAAAAGTATGCAAAATGCCAGCATTCTACCAAAGTTATTAGAATTAATGGCATCACATTTAGCAGCCTTAAATCCCTTAGTTGATTTCCTAGTACACAAAATTGTAATAAGAAAAATATATTATAATAAATGGAGCAAGACACAAAATAGAAAATGTTACTGAGCAATGATGGAAATATACTCAATTGGTGTTAATTTCTTTGCCTCTCTCTAACTACTTCCACACTCATTATCATGCCCCAAGCATTATAACTATCAAAATCACTTCTTTAGAGAGTGTGTAGTATAGAAAAATATGATATTTTGTGATGCATTCCTCACGTGCACATGTTCCCTAGAACTTAAAGTAATATATATGTATATATGTATATATGTGTATATACGTGTATATATATGTGTGTGTATATATATATGTATATATATGTGTGTGTATATATATATATATTCTCTTCTTGTGTTCTTGCAGCATAGAAGTTTTTTTTTAAATGCTAGTATACAGTATAATGCATACCTTGGAGGCAAAAGCAGTATAGATTTATGCTCTATCAAATAAAAATATCAAGGTTAAAAATAAGCTACCATGTTGGGTTACTCTAGTCTGTCAGTCCTATCTACAGGAAACTGAATTGAAGGGGGAAGAAACAATTATAAAAAGTGAGACTTGCAGTGAATGCATAATAAAAATTGTGATGCTACTTCTTTCTAAGAAAAGTATAAGTGTAATAATGGAGGCATTCCAGAGAGAGCAAGGTGTTTTCTTCAAGAACAATATAGATGCTAGTTATGGGCAATGTAATGATTAAAGGGGCCTGTTTAATGTCAATATTTCATTTGAAATGCAGTGAATAATGAGCTAATTGCCCCAGTGAGTGGAATTGCTGTTTAATTCTCTCACAGGAGGGAGAAAAGAAGTGGATATAAATAAAATAGGAAAACAATCGTAGCTCAGAAACGCTAAGTATAAGTTTCCTCCAGAGGCCCCTCTTTCTTACCTGAGAACCTAAGGCTACTGGTGTTGAGTTCACCACGGGAACGCCTTCATAAAGTGTAATGAATACTCACTAATAGTTCTTATGGGGATGCTCATCTGCTTAGGATTTAAGAAAACAATGGAGGTAATCACTAGGAATTCATAGGAGATTGTTTTCTCAATTCATTATCTGTCATTTTCTTCATAATTACAAAATCATCTCTGCAATGCAGTTTAGTTACGTGGATTTCTGATGATCAGATAAAACACTGAAAACTGGAATGTAGAGGCCTGAAAACCCAGAGAAAATTTGATTTTTTTTCCTTTTCTGTTTTTCTCTTTTAAATAGATACTTGCATCATAAGAAAAAAGCCTGAACTGGAGGTTATTTCGCTATTTCAAAATCAAAATAATTAAGAAACCCTTATTATAAGAATATTTATTGTTTTTAATAACTATAATAGCTTAAATTTATTGATTACTTGCTACATGTCTATACTCTTCTGAGACTTTTAAGCCTCACAACAGCCTCATAGAATAGGTGATGTTTTTATCCTCTTATACAGGTAAGTAAACTAGGATACAAATAAATTATCTTCCAAACCAGTTTATGAGTGGCAAATACTGAATTTAAATTCTTTAATGACTTTACTTGTTCTCTACTCTACGGAAAGATGATTAAATATTAATAATAAAATAATGTTTTAATATGGAAATAGACTGCTTCAGTTTGTTGTGTTACATAACATATCAAAACTTTTAAGATTAAGATTAGTGTCACATTAAAAATTACTTACTTTTCATTTGGATAATAATAAGCTGAGATTAGTTAAAATATAGAGAAATCAACTATCTAAACTCACAATCAGTAGTGCCAGCCCCTGTTTATATATAAACACAGTAGAAAAAAATGTGGTATGCTTTCTTGGTATTATTCTTATATGTTAGTTAACATATTAATATTACAATGAGAATTGCTTGAATTATGAGAGTACATCTACTTAAAACTATCTAGAGAGGCAAACATCACATAGAAACTCTACAATTATTTTTAAATCTATTCCTTTTTCAATTTACCATGCATGAACTGTAAGCCAAGGACTTTGCTTCAATTCATTTTTTAAGTGATGATGAAATCAAATTGGGTTACTTCTTGTGGTAGTTTTAAAGTATATCCAAAAATTATTGGGTACCCTTCTTTTTAAAATGTGGACACAAAGTCCAGCTTGAATGTAGGCTGGACTTTGTGTCTCTAAGTAAATATAATATGGCAAAAATGATATCGTATGATTGTCAAGAGTAGAATATAAATGGCATTGATGCTGCTGTTCCTTCTTCTCATTCATGATTGCTCACAGTGGGGGCCTGTTACCAAGTAATGAAGACACTCATACAACCCTGAGGAAGACCCATATGGGACTAAACTGTTGGTAGGTTGAGGGTCTTACCAACAGCCAGCACAAACCTGCCAGCCATGTCAGTGAGCCACGTTGGAAGCAGATCTTCAGCCTTCATCATGTTTGTTATCTCAGCTAACAATTCAATTTAACTGCAACTTTAAGAGAGACACTGAGACAGAACTTCCCAGTTAAGCTGCTTCTGATTCTCTAAGCTACAGTAACTATGAGCTACTATGTACTTACTGTGGTTTCAGCCTCTATGTTTATGAATATTTCTTTTATTCAGCTATTAATAATTGGTACATTTCTGCTCTCAGCTATATAACAGTTTTCTAAAATTTTATCAGCAGGTATTCTGATACATATTATTTTAATTTTTTTAACTTTTATTTTAAGTTCAGGGTAAAAGTGCAGGTTTATTACATAGGTTACCTGTGTCATGGAGGTTTGTTACACAGATTATTTCATCACGCAGATATTAAGCCTAGTACCCATTAGTTATTTTTCCTGATCCTCTTCTGCCCCCAACTCTTGATCCTCTCCACTCAAGTAGATCCCAGTGTCTGTTGTTCCCTTCTTTGTGTTCATAAATTGTCATCATTTAACTCCCACTTACAAGTGAGAACATGTAGTATTTGGCTTTCTGTTCCTGTGTTAGTTTGCTAAGAAGAATGACCTCCAGATCCATCCATGTCCCTGCAAAGGACATGATCTTGTTATTTTTTTATGGCTGCATAGTATTCCATCGTGTGTATATACCAAACTTTCTTTATCCAGTCTATCACTGATGGGCATTTAGGTTGATTTCATGTCTTTGCTATTGTGAACAGTGCTGCAGTGAATGTTTGTGTGCATGTGTCTTTATAATGGAATGACTTATATTCCTTTGAATATATACCCAGTAATGGAATTGCTGGATTAAATGGTATTTCTAAATTATTATTTACGCCAACTGATTTTAAGTATTGTATAGTTGATGACTACTGGTTGTATAATTTTGCATTGTTCAAGTGCTTAGCATATAGGTTTAATAATTCCCACATTTGCAACATGTCATGGTTTTATTCATTATTTATGCTTCATTTAAAAGTATTCCTTTGCTATGCAGAAATTTTAAATTTGATGGTGCCCCAATTGTTTATTTTTCCTTTTGTTGTTTGTGCTTTTGGTGTCATATCTAAAAAATCATAGCCAAGACCAATGTCAAAGATATTTTCTCCTGTGTTATAGGAATTTTATAGTTTCAGGTCTTACTGTTTTGAGTTCATTTTTGTGTGTTGCATAGGAGTTTTATTTCACTGTTGTGTAAGATAAGAGTTTAATTTCAGTATGTAAGATAAAAGTTCAATTTAATTTTGTGTGTTGTGTAAGATAAGAGTTTAATTTCATTTTATTCTGTTTCATTGGCCTGTGTGGATGTTTTATGTCAAAACCATACTGCTGTTATTACTATAGCTTTGTAATATAATTTGAAATTAAGAAGTGTAATGCCTCCAACTTTGTTTTCCTTTCTCAAGATTGTTTTATCTATTTGGGATCTTTTGGGATTCCATATACATTTTAAGATTCTGTTTTCTTTATTTCTGTGAAAAATGCAATTGGAATTTTAACAGGGATTGCATTGAATCTGTATATTACTTTGGGTAATATGGACATTCTGACAATATTAACTCTCCGAATTTATGAACACAACAGATCTTTCCATTTATTTGTATCTTCTTCAATTTATTTCATCAAAGTTTCATATTTTTCAGTGAACATATTTTTCACCTCATTGGTTAAATTTATTCCTATATATTTTATTATATTTGATGTTATTGTAAATGATTATTCTCTTAATTTTTTGGATAGCTTCTTAATGTATAGAAACACAACTGATTTTTGTATGTTGCTTTTGTATCCTGCAACTTTACTGAATTCATTTATTAGTTTTAACAATTTTTAGGGACTATATAGGGTTTCCTATATATAATGTTATGTTGTCTGCAAATGGAGTCAGTTTACTTTATCGTCTCTAATTTCAATATTTATTTTTCTCACCTAATTGCTTTGATTAGGACTTTCAGCACTACGTTGAAGAGAAGTGGTGAGAATGTACACCCCTGTCTTGTTCCTGATCTCAGAGGAAAAGCTTTTAGCTTCTCACTATTGACAATAATATTGGCTGTGGCTTGCCAAACATGACCTTTCTCATACTGAGGTACATTCATTCCATACCTAATTTGTTGAGAATTTTTATCTTGAAAAGTTGTTAAATTTTGTCAAGTACATTTTCTGCGTCTTTTGGGATGATTATATGATTCTTATCTTTTATTTTGCTAATGTGGTATGTCACATTTATTGATTTGCACACATTGTAACATCCTTTCATCATAGGGATGGGAGAAAATATTTGCAAGCCATGTGTTAATATCCAAAACATACAAGGAACTCATACAACTTAATAGCAAAAAACCCAAATAACCCAACTAAAAACTGAGCAAAGGACCTGAACCGACATTTTTCCACAGGAAAAAAATACAAATGGCCTAAGTTATATGAAAAGGTGCTCAACGTCACGAATCACCAGGAAATGAAAATCAAAATCACAATGAAATATCTTTTATAATGGCTAATATAAAAAGTCAAAGATTACAAATGTAAAAAATGTGGAGAAGAGGGAGCCCTTGTATGCTGTTGGTGGAAATGTAAATTAGTATAGCCATTAAGAAAAAAAAAAAAACACACACACAATGGAGGATCCTTAAAAAGTTAAAAATAGGCCAGGTGTGATGCCTGTAATCCCAGCACTTTGGGAGGCCGAGGAGGGCAGATCACGAGGTCAGGAGATCGAGACCATCCTGGCTAACAGGGTGAAACCCGTCTTTACTAAAAATACAAAAAAAAAAAAAAAAAAAATTAGCCAGGCGTGGTGGCAGGTGGCTGTAGTCCCAGCTACTAGGGAAGCTGAGGCAGGAGAATGGCGTGAACCTGGGAGGCAGAGCTTGTAGTGAGCCTAGATCAAGCCACTGCCCTCCAGCCTGGGCAACAGAGGTGCGACTCCATCAAAAAAAAAAAAAGTTAAAAATAGGACTGTCATATGAGCCATCAATCCTGCTGTTGGATATGTATGCCCAAAGGAAATGAAACAAGTATGTCAGAGAGATGTCTTCACCCCATATCCATTGCACGATTATTCACCCTAGTCAAGATATGGAAACAATCTAAATAACTATAAACAGATGAATGTCTAAAGAAATGTAAGACATAGACAAACACACACGGTGGAACATTATTTAGCCTTAGAAAAGAAGAAAATTCTGTCATTTGGTGCAACATGGATGAACCTGGAGAACATTATGTTGCGTGTAATAAGCCAGGCCCAGAAAGACAAATACTGCATGATCTCATATGAAGCTCATACAGAAAGTACAAAGTATAGATAGAAAATGCCTGTGGTGGGAGAAATGGAGAGATATCCAAAGCATACAAAATTTTAAAAGGTAACTATGTAGATAATGGGAATATTATGGGAATATTAATTAGCTTGATTTTTCCTTTTCATTCTTTTTTTTTTTATTTTTTTTTTTGTGAGTCAGAGTCTCCCTCTGTCACCCAAGCTGGAGAGCAGTGGCATGATCTTGGCTCACTGCAATCTCTGCCTCCTGGGTTCAAGTGATTCTTGTGCCTCAGCCTCCCGAGTAGCTGAAATTACAGGTGTGCGCCACCAGTCTCAGCTAATTTTTTTTTTTTTGGAGAGGTAGGGTTTTGTTATCTTTTGTTATGTTGGCCAAGTTGGTCTCTAACTTCTCACCTCAGGCGATCCGCCCATCTCGGCCTCCCAAAGTGCTGAGATTAGAGGTGTGAGCCACCATGCACCACCGCTTAGCTTGATTGTGGTATTTATTTCACAATGTGTATGTATATTAAATCACACTGTACACCTTCAATATATACAATGTTCTTTTGTCCATCATTTCTTAATAAATCAGGAAAAAATTGATATCATTAAGTAAACGAGTTTAATTAAAAGATGGTAAATAATTACTGCTTTAAAATACAAATAAAATATACCTAAAAATCATCCTCATTTATTTTATATTTTGTTTTCCATGATGCTATGGACTTTTAAGATTATTCTTTAGAAAACTAGAAGACTTGAGTTTCACACAAATCAATTTGGTTCCCAGCCTGGTGAATGGCTATAACCAGCACTGACAAAAATTTCCATTATATTCTTTGGTCAAAGCAGTAAGTGGCCTGCTAAAATTAGAGAAGATATAGATTCCATCCAGCTCTGGGTAAATTGGAAGGTAACACTGCAAAAAAGCATGTGGCTTGGGAACTATTATATCTGTCTTTACTAAAACAATTTGCCAAATTATACTCATAAAACTTTGAATGATGTAAGAACCATAATGTGTAAATTAAGAAGAATAAGAGATGCCATCCCAATATTATCTATTTTTAAATGAAACAGAAATGTGTTTCATGCCAACTTTCCCTGAAATATTTAAGTTGTTATATGAGCTTTGATAGTAAGGAGTTATTTGCATATTTTATTATATAAGTAATTTAAAATGTATAGTAAGAAATAAAATGATACTAGGTAAATATTAACATTTAATTTTGAAATAAATACTATACATATTAAATTGAATACTTAAACATTTATAATTAATCTTAATAATTTGGAATTTTTCATAGAAATGATTGAGGATAGCCAGGGATCTGATATTGCAAATTATTCTCATATGAAACAATGTTATGTTTAAGTTATATAAAAAAAGAAAGCAAAATTTTAATTTTCAGCTAGAGATAAAGTGTAACAGACAATCCCTCTCTGACCTTCTTATTAAAACAGAAAATAATTAATAACAGACCAGAAACAAAAAAATATGTAAATTATGTGTCTCATAACATTATTAAAACTGTGTCACCAAATAGATAATTTCTCTGGGTTAATTATTAGCTTAATAGTTTAAAAGGCATAGTTTCTGTGTTCCAGCTTCACTTTCAATCTGTGCTAATTAACCTTCTTAAATAATTTGAGGCTACTTCCATCATACTTTAAATGGTAAAAATAATTCTTAACAAGTACATGTAAAGCTTTATGCGCATGCATGGATTTTCACAGACAACAATAAACTAGTATGATTATCTTTAGAAGAAAGATTTCCATACTATGAGTTTTATTTTTTTAAATCTGTACTCAGTATTTTCTCAGAGAGTTGAGCATAAACCCTTCTGTAGGGTTACACTATAACCTCGTAAACCCTGGTTGTTTTGTAGAAGCATCATGTACTAACACATCTCTGGTAGATCTGAGTGAATAATTTTTACTTATTGTTGCAGGAAGTCAGGGACCCTCAATGGAGGGACCGGCTGAAGCCATGGCAGAAGAATATAAATTGTGAAGGTTTCATAGACATTTATTAGTTCCTCAAATTAATACTTTTATAATTTCTTACACCTGTCTTTACTGCAATCTCTGAATATAAATTGTGAATATTTCATGGACACTTATCACTTCCCCAATCAATATTCTTGTGATTTCCTATGCCTCTCTTTACTTTAATCTCTTAATCTCACCATCTTCATAAACTGAGGATGTGTCTCCTCAGGACCCTGTGATGATTGTGTTAACTGCACAAATCGTTTAAACAATATGAAATCTGGGCACCTTGAAAAAAGAACAGGATAACAGCAATGTTCAGGGAACAAGGGGGATAACCATTAGGCCTGGCTGCCTGAGAGCCTGGCAGAACAGAGCTATATTTCTCTTCTTACAAAAGCAAATAGGAGAAATATCGCTGAATTCTTTTTCTCAGCAAGGAACATCCCTGAGAAAGAGAATGCATTCCTAGTGGGAGGCCTCTAAAATGGCCGCTCTGGTGGCGTCTGTCTTTTACGCTTCCAGATAATGGATGAAGTAAGCCCCAGTCTCCCGTAGCGCTCCCAGGCCTATTAGGATGAGGAAATTCCCACCTAATAAATTTTGGTCAGACTGGTTGTCTGCTCTCAAACCCTGTCTCCTGATAAGATGTTATCAATGACAATGTGTGCCCGAAACTTCATTAGCAATTTTAATTTCGCCCCAGTCCTGTGGTCCTATGATTTCGCCCTGCCTCCATTTGCCTTGTAATATTTTATTACCTTGTGAAGCATGTGATCTCTGTGACCCACACCCTATTTGTACACTCCCTCCCCTTTTGAAAATCACTAATAAAAACTTGCTGGTTTTGCAGCTTGGGGGCATCACGGAACCTGCTGATGTGTGATGTCTCCCCCGGACACCCAGCTTTAAAATTTCTCTCTTTTGTACTCTTTCCCTTTATTTCTCAGACTGGCCAACACTTAGGAAAAATAGAAAAGGACCCACATTGAATTATCGGGGGCAGTTTCCCCCGATAATTCTCAGCTAATTCTCAGAGAGTTGAGCATAAACCCTTCTGTAGGGATACACTATAACCTCGTAAACCCTGGTTGTTTTGTAGAAGCATCTCTGGTAGATCTGAGTGAATAATTTTTACTTATAATAATTAGCAAAGTGCATGAATGTGCATATATGTATGTATGAGATGTCTGCATGCACATGTGTGTGTTTGTGTTCTGTGTGGGTTTTAATCCCATATTTCCCATTTCACTGTATTCAGGCCAGTTTAATAAACTAATGGGCCAGGTACTTAATTTCAGATTTCTTAGGAAAAGGACAATCAAGAGTCAAGACTCATCATTATTGTTACTCATTATTTTTATCATTAAAATTTGTATCTCTGTGGCTACTTTTTAAGACAAAAGTTTGATTAGCAGTTAGCCATGTTAATTTTTAAATAGCAGAGTAATGTTATTAATTACTGCTATGGCCTGAATGTTTTGTATCCTCACTAAAGTCATATTTTGAAGCCTAAATCTCCAACATAATGATGTTTGCAGTTGGAGCTTTGAGAGGTCCATGAGGACACTGGATGGAGCCCTTCTGAATTATTATTTTTTAGCAGTCTGAACTGACTAAGACAAGTACTTAGCAATTTAGTGTTTAGAATAAAAAACTCTCAAAATAAAGAAGTTAATATGACATATTACTAGCATGGACAACAATTCAGAATAAATATATGGAACTAGACAGTGAAACAAGTGACTGAAGAAAAAGCCTAATTAAAGGCTCTTGGGATTAATTTCTTGAGAAATTACCATAATGTAGAAAACTACTAGATGTTCATTTGAAAACTGATGAAAATATTCTAATTGAAATTAACAAATATTGCTTGATGATTTTAAAATTTTAAATAGCTAAATTATAATCACAAAATTTGAAATAAAGATTGGTTAAATCTTTCAAAGTTTCTCCATCCCCCATAGAGTTTCTGAAAGTCAATTTATCAATTCACATGTTTTTCTTCACCATTTCATCTTGATAATGTCAATTTTTACATTTTCACATTTTCCCTTTGATTTGGTTCCTTACTTTTAACCTTCCATTTTCAAGTGCTCTTCACTTTGAGAAGCACAGCAGCATCAAACAACAACAGGGAGGAAGTTTCCCAGGCAGCAATGAAAAGCATCATGGTAATGAAAGGGATAATTGTGTCTCCCTGCCTTTGCTATAATTGAAAATTGAGTATAGAGCCTTTTTCATTTAACTTTATTGCTTGAGTTCAAACCACTGTATAGAAAAGAAAGCAACAGTAGAGTAATTTTTCTAATGTTACTTTCCTGTCCATACAACAATTTGAAACCTAGCATTAAAGTTAAACGGAAGAGGCAATTAAATTTATTCAATTACAGCTCTATGAAAGAAGTATAATTATCAGTTTCATTGTTAGAAATGCATTGCTTGCCAAATATTTGCTTACTAACCTGGCTATTGACTTTCTTTATCAGATTGAAAACAGGTAAGCACTGGAGAGAATGGTCCAGTTATTTAACTTATACCAATTTCCAGAGAAAACTCTGTTACAGTATGGTAATTATAGTAGCTGGAATAATGATTCTTGAGTGCTGAATGAGCATTGTGCCTTCTATGGATATTAGGTGAATTTTATCAAATGGCATCTTTCTGTTAAAGTGTCATTAAAAACACTAATAATGCTATTTCAGAGGATAAACGTGATATAATCTAGTGAAATGAGCACAATGATATATGTCAGTAATCTTCATTTTAATACTCTCTAAAACTTACTGCACTCTTTGAAAATAAAACATCAAGTTTTAAATGTAAGTCAGATACCCTGGGTTTGAACCCCTTATAACTTCTTTTTAGTCCTATAATCTTGTGTAAACTCTTTAACCTATTGGTGCATCATTACTAAAGTATGTACAAAATTGTTTTTAAAATATATTTAAAATTATAGACTATCACTTTTGTTAAACATTAAAAAATGGGACTGGCTATATTTCACACTTGAAACAACTAAAAATATACAAAATGTATTAAATCAATTATTCCATGCAATGGATATGAAAAGGCAGTACTCTTAGGCAACAAAAGTCTTAAACAGCAAAAGGCAGTAGTCCCTGAGAGATAGAAATAAAATAAAATGAGCACTATGATTATTCAAGCTTTCACCCTTGAGAGAATTTCTGGTCTTTGGCACAGGGAGAGGAGTCTTTGAGTAGCCCCATTGAATTGAGAAGATAAAGCTCAGTGTTTGAGAGGTTAAGGCTGCTAGGATTCACAGAGTAGAACACGAAGAAAAGAGAGCTGCACAGAGAGACAGTGCTGGAATTCTGCATAGAGTTTTGTATGAGTCTTCAGAAAAATACTGATCAGCAGTGCTCTTCCTGACCAGGAGTATGCTCCCTTCCTGTAAAGGACATAGACTAGTTCTTGTTACCACCCACCACAGTGGAAATTCTCACAATTTATGGGGCATCCAAAATTTTTTTCCTCAATAGTGAGATAAAATTATCCTCCACTAAACGGTACTCTTGCCCCACCCAACAAAGCTTAAAACCGAGAAGTGAGACTGGGCTCAGTGGCTCAAGCCTGTAATCCCAGCACTTTGGGAGGCCCAGGCGGATGGATCAGCTGAGGTTGGGAGGTCAAGACCAGCCTGACAAACATGGAGAAACCCCATCTCTACTAAAAATACAAATTAGCCAGGAGTGGTGGCGCATGCCTGTAGTCCCAGCTGCTCTGGAGGCCGAGGCAGCAGAATCGCTTGAACCCAGGAGGTGGAGGTTGCGGTGAGCTGAGATTGCACCATTTCACTCCAACCTGGGCAATAAGAGTGAAACTCCATCTCAAAAAAATAACCAACAAGTGAAATAATCAAATTGAGTTTAAATCACATAGCTGTATTCCAGACCAAAAAAACTCAAGTATGGCTGGGTGTAGTGGCTCACGCCTGTAATTCCAGCACTTTGGGAGGCTGAGGCGGGAGGATTGCTTAAGCTCAGGAGTTCAAAACCATCCTGGGTAACATAGCAAAACCACTTCTCTACAAAAAATACAAAAATTAGCTGGGTATGGTGGCGTGTGCCTGTAATCCCAGGTACTCAGCAGGCTGAGGTGAGATGATCGCTTGAGCTCAGGAGGTTGAGGCTGCAGTGAGTCGAGATCATGCCATTGCACTTCAGCCTGGATGACAGAGTGAGACCCTGTCTCAAAAAACAAATAAATAAATAAATAATATATAAAACAAAAACAAAGCACTCAAGTATATTTATAACAATGCAAAATATTTAGCACCCAGCAAGATAGATTGCAAAGTCTGGCATAAAGTAAAAAAATTACTAGCCATGCAAAGAAGAAAAAATCATAACCTGCAATAAAGATACAAAGTGACAACTCAGAATGGGTCCAGAAATAAAATAAATGATGAATTAGTTAATAAGGGCATTAAAAAAATTATAAAACTATGTTATATATGTTCAAGAAGCTAGAAGAAAAGAATTGATGATGTTAAGTAGTGACATAGAACATGTGAAATAAACCAAAGTAATCTCTAGAAGTGCAAAGTATGAGATGAAAAATACACAGGATGGGATTAACAGTAGATTAGATATTACATAAGAAAAGAGTAGTGAATTTAAAGAAGTAACAATAAAAGCAACCCAAAATTAAACACGGAAAGAAAACTACTTTAAAAAAAGAACAAAACATAAGTTATTTGGACAATGCCGAGTGGCCTGATATATTTAATTAGAGTCCCTAAAGAAGGGGGGAACAAAAAACCTCTTTTTTAAAAAAAAAAAAAGTCTAAAAATAACCCAAATTTGTTGAAACTATAAACGCACATATCAAAAAGTTATTAAGCACAAACACACGGAACATAGAAGAAATATACATAACCACATTGCTTACAACCAGTAAAAAGAGAGGAAAGCGTAAAAGCAAACAAAGGTAAAAAACATGACATACAGAGAAAAAAAGATAAAAATAGCAACAAATCTTCATGTAACAATGCAACCAGAAGACAGTTGTAAAATTTGAAAACATTTCAAATCACTGGCTGTCCTCACTTTTGACACAAATTTCAAGTGTGGGAGTCCCCAAGATGACCCTCAATTTTGATAATTTACATAGTGGACTCAAAACTCACAGAGAGCTCTTGTACTTAACATAGTCATGGTTTATTACAGAAACAGCAAAAACAACAACAACAAAAAGATGAAAATAAAAGAAGAGATGCATGGGGAAGAGTCCAGGAAAGTTCCACACATGGAATTGTCCTCTCCCAGAGAATTTGCATACAGTGCTACCTTTCCTGTCAATGTTGTTTTACAATAAACATGAAGAGTATTGCCAACCAAGAAAGCTCCCCAGCTCATTGGTGTCTAAAGACTTTATTGAAACTTGATCATGGGGACATGGTTAACTGCTCACATGGATTACTTCAAGTCACAGCCCCTCCAGAGATCAAACTGCTACTGCATAAACTATAGCTCCCACCATAAATTACATTGTCAGAATAGTGGGCATTGCCCAATGCTCCCAGCTAAACAAAGACAGTTTTCAGCAGGATGTTCCAAAGGTTTAGATGCTACTTTTCATGAGTGAAGATCAAAAACTAGATTTCTTCTTGGGCAAGAAAAAGTTCTTTGGTATACAACAATGATCGAGATTTCTAAAATACATCAATCCAGAATTCTATATCAATGAAAATATCTTTCAAACACAAAAGCAGGAACTTTTTCAGACACAAAAAAGAAAGAAATTTAATAATTCTAGTCCCAAGAATAAGAAATGTTCAGTGCAATTCTACAGGAAGAGAGAAAATTATGCAAGATGAAAGTCTGTATCTACAAAAGTAGTGAAGAGCACCAGAGCTGGTAGCTATAGGAGTGACACATTTTTATCTTATTATTTAAATCCCTATGAAAGATCATCGATTTTTTAAAGTAAAATAATAACAATGTAATATGGGGTTTATAACATATGTATAAAAGTGCACAACAACCATAGCACAAAGGTTAAGAGAAGAGAAATGAAAGTATACTATTGTTCCCCCAACAAAGCTTAAAAACACAAAGTCAAAAGACCAAACCTTATATGACATAAAATTCTCATATTTTACATGAATTACTATAATATCACTTGATGGGAGACTTTAAAAAGTTTGAAATGTGGAGCATAAATCCTAATGCAGCTACTAAAACAACACCTTTAAGAGTTACAGCAGATAAGCTAAGAAAAATAAAATACCCAGTCTAAAATAAATAATCAATTTATATAAAAATAATAACTTTCTCAAAATATTTTTTAGGATTAAACAAAATGATGCATTTGAAGTACTCAGCCGGGTCCCTTCTTACTACATTGTAAATACTTAATTTGTTATTTTTAGTTACTCATTTTAAGTAAATTCTATCACTTCTAACCTTCAGCTCACTCTTCTGAGAAAAGGAAGCAGTCCCAGTGTATATCTCCAAGGTCAATCACAATTGAAGTATTTTACTGTTGTTGCTATGTTGCTTTTTTTTTTGAGGGAGGGGCGTGGACAGAGTCTTGCTCTGTCACCCAGGCTGAAGTGTAGTGGTTTGAGGTTAGCTCACTGCAACCTCCACCTCCCGGGTTCAAGCAATTCCCACACCTCAGCTTCCAAATAGCTGGGACTACAGGTGCGTGTCACCACACCTGGCTAATTTTTGTATTTTTAGTAGAGACAAGGTTTCACCATGTTGGCCAGGCTGTTCTCAAACTCCTGGCCTCAGGTGATCCACCCCTTGGCCTCCCAAAGTGCTAAATGCCTTTTACCAACATCAGGATTCATTTCGCCCTATATACATTTATATTTATATCACATGGCAAACTTCTTAATTTTACTCCCATTAATTTAGACATATAAATACTTTGTTAGAGGATATTTGGTAGACCTCAGAATAATTGGGAAGATAAAACTCATGTTCAAAAAATTGGCCCAAATTTAGAAGTTTTAGATGGCAGGGAACACAGACAAAGTCACATAAAGAAAACATTCTGTGGAAGCCCCTGCCTCTGCAGATGCTAATGTCATTTTGACCATCACTGACTCCCATTGCTGAATACAGCTTATGCTGCTATTGTATTTCCACTAGAAGGACTAGTTCTCAAATCTGCTTCTTTAAATTACTTGTTCCAGGTTAAAAATCCTGAGTAGGATCAGCAGATTGAGTCTGTCATTTGTCTGTAGCTCTCTGGAATTTGCGCTGGTGCGTGAATGTGGGTGTGTGGTTAGAACAAACAAGTAGACTTCCTAGCTGTTGTATTAGATGATAGCTTTTATGTTTCATCAGTCCTCATTTTGTGTAGAATCACTGCAAAATTCAGAAAGTTTACAAATTTTGGAACCCATAGTAAAATCTATTACAAGATTCAATTCATTTTCATCTGTTTCCACCCCCAAATCTAATATATTCCTTTTCCTGTAATACTTCTGAAATAAAAATAAAATTTATTGTCCATAACATATTGCCACACTCAACCCAACATACGCTTACTACCCTTACCCAAAGGAAAAATACCCAAAGTATCATCAAAGGACCCAATAGCATGTCCAAGTACATGCCCCATATTTCTTGGTGACATACTTATCTATTTCTGTTTAAAGAAGAGAAAAGAAATTACCTCAAGTATGTAATATATACACGAAACTAAAGAGAAGATGGTCTATGAGTGTCAAAAAGTCCTCATTTCTGCAGTTGATTACAAACCTATAGCCTTGCTTTACAGTGCTGAACCTCTCACCCCTTTCTACATTCTCTTTGTTTTCAAGTAACACCCAGGTGGCCTAAGTTTTTCACGTAATACAGTGACTGAAACTTTCATTGCTGAGATAACTGATATCTTTTTGTTAGGGTCTCTGTATAAAGGAGAATTATTTCCATGAAATTTTGCACTAGTCATTGGTAGAATAAAGGAAGACCTCAAGACGTTCCCTTTTTTTCTCTTCATACTTCTTATGGCCAGTGTTATAGTCCTACGCTATCCCTGATTTTAGCCAGACTTGCTCCCGAAACAATGGTAACACCCTCTTCTAGTTTTTCTTTTTCATGCATATTTAAGAGATGAAAGTACCAAAAGAACTAGGTAGAATCTTCTCTTCTAAATTAAAAGGAATCCTACTGTCTCCTATTCGAAACATTACCCTTCTAATTGCTAAAACATTTAATTCTATAGCACCCCTAGATGCTGGAAGAGGAGGTAATAATTTTGGAAAGAAATCAGTGGAGAAAATCATAAAATGTATCAGCTACATTTCTGCTCCATTATGTACCTATAGTATTTGGGATATGAAAAAACAGCACCAGTTTGTCCAGAGCATGCAATTCATTCTTCAAGATGTCATCCCAAACTTTGAAGGAATCTTAAATGCAACATTTCTCTTTTTTCATGATTTGGCATCATCTGAGTGAATTAGAACATGAATTAAGCAGTGCATTCCGTGGGCATAAGCTATTGCCTTACTTTGTTCACTGCAGAGTTACTATTTTTTAAGTAGTACTGCTGTGTGGGATATCATAATATATGTAAAATATCCTACACTTAACAACATGATAGAATTAAAAAGCCCCTTCATGATGGCATGGGTCCAAAGTGATCAACTATCTCTTCTTTGTAGAGGAATATGATATTCTATCAGCTGCTTTGCTTTGGTCACTGCTGCTGGACTATTAAGTAACTTTAAAACAATAACCAGTTTCACCTTGGATAAGGCAGGGGATGCCGTCCACCTCACATGATCTCCACCTCTGTCAATATATACATGTAGTTAATGATTTCATTGGGTAAAATTGAGCTAGCTGTGGAAAAAAATGGCTAACTTGAATCCACAGGAAGGCCATTTTTCCCTCTTTATTGGGGAATTTTTAGTAATCATTCAAATAGGTAAATACTATCCTACTCTGTATTTATGCCAAATGGTAATTTTTATGTATGTCTTTCCTAAAACTGTTTGTGTCAACCAATCATCCTCTTACCTCTTTACTTATATGTAGAATTTCTTGAAGGAATCAGAAAGCCAGTAGGTCAAACCCTTCACTTGATGAAGATACCTAGGCTGAATACTCAGGAATTTTCAAAGCAAGATGCTTGGTATTCTGTTGGATCCAATTGCCATACTCCATTATTTTAACCAGTGGAAAGTAGCAAGTAGTGGTCTTTGGTTCTCCAGAAATTAATGTCAATATCTGGGAAACATTAAGGTATTTTATTTTCATAGTGCAAAGTGAAATTGATAAATAGCCATAAGTCATTATGCTGGATCTGAGAATTGAGTAAGAAACCATGATTCTCTGCCACAGTGGCTCAAAGCCAGATCTAACCCTCTTACCCGATTTTTTCTTGTTTATTATAAATAAGTATGACCTTGTAAGACATCTATTTTATTCTAATTGACTACAAGACCAATTAGCTCAAAACAAAAGTCAATGTGAATCGTAATTTAAATTTACCATTCTGTCTCTATTGCTTATTATGGTAATTATTTCAATCGTACCTCTGGCAGTTAAGTGTTATTACTTTCCTTCTAACACCTTAGATTCTCTTTCATGCTTATTGAAATCCTTGGCCTAAAATATTTCTCAATATGTTGACGTAACCTTCCCCAATATATTTCTTAAGGTCCTGATAAAAAGTTATCCACTTTTTCTCTTGGGGCTTTTCATCATTTTTATTATGTGCATTATCATGACTGTTGCTAATAGTTAGAAATATTATAATTTACAATATATTTATACATATGTAATCCACATATATTATTTATATAGACACATACAATATATACTATTTAATTCTCACAATAGACCCAGGAGAAAAGTAACTTTATTAACTCATTTTATAAAGAATAAATGCAATGACTTGCAAAAATTTATAAATTTCAGAAAAGAATGTACATGTCACATATGTTAAAATCACTCCAGCATTCCCATCCTCCATACTCTTTGTATTCTTTCCTTTGCTAATATTAAAGAATGTTTGGCGTCTCAACTTAATTTGCTCAGCACCATAGGTGAATTGGGTTTCAGTCAACCAACCAAGCAGGGAAGAAAGCAATTAAAACTGCTCCCAGCTATCATTAGGAAAAACAAAAACAAACAAACAAACAAAAACCCTCTGAGTCCATGAATCTCAACCATTGAGGCACAGTATAGTTACTTATGAGGCTTGTAAAAATTATTAATGCCCAAGTCACACTCCAAATCAATTAAGTTAAGGTCTCTTGGGTGGATACCCAAGCATAGATTTTGAAAGATTTTCTGGAAAGGGAGATACCGCCTAATCAACTAGGTAATAAATGGTTACTTATAAGGGATAAGAGGATGAGTTGAAGTGTATGGTTGTATCACATCTTCTGAAATTCTCAAATACATGATTCTAAGGATCTCATTCCTTCTCACTTTTTCCCTGAGCATGTCCTGACTGTTACAGTAAGCATCTGGCAAGACTGTGAGTGCAATCAATGCTATCCACCCAATCAGTGGGAACAAACTGTGCATTTGGGTTTTGGTTAATCAGACCTGTGGCTGTGACAGATAGAGGTCTATTTAGCACAGATAGAGATTATCTCAAGGATTTATCACACAATATTTTCAAGGCTGTATCTTTTATAAATGGCCACTCTGACCCATGGTCTTTGAATTACTAGCACACTTTATTCTCTATGGCAACAGACATGTGTTCCCCAGAGTCTCATCTTTAATAGACACTTCAGTAAAGTGTCCCATTGCTAGGTACCCATTAGCAATAATTTATTTTTCTATTTTGTGACTACATGCCATGGAATGACTATACCTTTTAATACTGAAGGGGATTTTACTGCCTTTATCACCAACTAAGCCAAATAATCAAGCTCTTTCTCCCCCATAGTCCTGAAGTTTTGTCATCTACAGACCCACTACATACATCTTTCTACTCATGTTGTAAAAGTTAGAAAGAGCTTTTCATTAACTTAAGTAGATTGTTTCTTAAGTATTATAGCTTCCTGAAGTTTTCTCTTAATCAGCGTTTCTAATGCAACTCTTTCATTTTAACTTTCATAATTTTACCCCTTCATATGTGTTCAGTTCTTCTTCTTATAAATTGTCTATTCCACTGAATTACTAGTTAGCTTGTGAAAATAAGATAAATGTCTAATTTTTTGTATCTATATCTCAGATAGTTTCTGGTGTATGATTATGCAGGTAAAAATGTTTGGCAGTTGTTGCAGCATTTATTCAAAGCTGGGTCTGCTGAGAATGAATAAATATCAGGATGTAAATGGACTAAATAGAGAGTAGAAATGTCCACGTAATAAAGGAAAACAAAATGGACATTTTATAGAATCAATAAATGCTAATAGGAAATGTGAAATAACAATGGTAAAACACCCAATTAATTATTTATGTGGGTGTGTTTATGAGATACCACTCTGAAGGAATTACAGGTTTTTAGAAACATAAAAATAATCACCTGGGCAAATAGTTGCCAGATGAAGCACTCAAAAACTATTACTCTTCTGAGACTAGAGTATTTTGTGGGGCAATTGAGACTTTTTCTGGATTTTGGTAATAATAGTAATAATTATTTATTTTCTTTCCCTTTTTTTCCTTTTCTTATTGCATATACCCCTCTATTTTTTTATTTTCAAACTTACCGTGAGAGTTCATAGTTTCTCCATGGTTGCTTAAAGGCTAGATCTAAATTTAAATAGTAAATATTTCTTAAGGAATCTAGAACTGCCATCAGGTTCTTTAGCGGACTGGGTATTTCCAGGAATGACATTTTTGGGGTAAAATAAATAAATAAACATATAAATAGTGCTTAATCACCTAGAAAGATATATTTAATATATGAAGTGATTGTCTTTAATGCATGTTGTGCAACTGAAACTGACAATATTATTAAAGCATCCTATTTTGGACTTTTTTTTAGTTTGCAAAGTAAATGACAATCACAAATATTATTATAAAACTCTGCAGAGCACACAAGAAAGTTATCTTTACTGCTGTTTTACAGATGAATGTATTTAGTGCCAAGGAATTAAAAATTTGTACCTAAATCAAGCAAATGTTAAGTGGCTAGAGGAACATTTGGTAGAAGTTTTTCTCAAGCCAGATTCAGGCTCTGCCTCCATAGTACTAAACAGATTCATGGGCACATGGCCATTTGTCCAAGTGCTGGTGAAAATGACAGGCAGTTTAAGAATAGTTGTAGGAAAAGAGAGAATAGCTCAGAGAAAATACTCCTGAAATTTTGCCTGTTGGCTTTTCTATGGAAGAGTAGAAGTTTCTTTTTTTTTCTCTCCAGTGGAATACCCCCAGTAGAAAAAAATAAAAATCGTTTTGTATTGAATACATAATAAGCCAATGCTGTCTTTAATACTTTTCAGGAAGGGAAATATAAAACAAGACAAAATATTTGAATACTAAAACAAAAATAGAAAAAAAGTAGAAAATGTGTTAGCCTTCTTTCATGTTGCTTTAGTCTGTCTTCTTTTATGTATACATAGTCTATATCATTTTGGTTATTGTGGTTATAATTTCTCTTTCTGTATTTTTGTTCTAGCTAATTTTAATTGTTATTTTTAGATGGCAGTAAGCTTTAATAAGCTATTTGATCATTCTTGCTCTTCATGTCTGTAGAAGATTTGTTTTATTTATTGTTACAATGTTTTGAATCAAGTTTTGCCTGGAAAATCTTTTAAGGCTAATGAGTCATAATATTTTTGTTGGGCTATTATACATAGATGAAACATTTCCTTGATCCTACATTCACTACTCAAAGTTCTTTCCTTCAATTATTTATAAATATTAATTCATCATTTTACTATATCTGGAGATGCTGTTAGGAAGTTTGCCATAAATCTGATTTTTGTTCTTTTAAAAGTGATTTCCTATTTCTTTGTTTTTCTTTGACATAAATTTTATCATGTTTTCTATATTCTGACTAATTTTAATTTGAAAACTGTTATCTTTCTTTAATTCCTGAAAGTGTGTATTCATTAATATGTCAAATGTTGTGTCTCCTTTTTAAAAACCATTTTCCCTATATGGGAATATGTATAACCCTCCTCAGTATTTTTATCCTATATTTAATATCATTTCATCATTTTCTGCTACTTTTTGGTGGCAACGTTCTTCAATCTGATTTTTCAGTTATTCACTTATTTTTCAGTGTATTAATCCTGAAAATTTTTATTTATCTATATCTTTATCCATTAATACAGAAAGATAATTTCCAATGCTGTATAATTTAAACAGAAGAGTTCTACTTAGATTTTTTTCTATTTCCCAATCTTATTTTATTTTGATAAAATCTTCTTTTTTAACTTAAATGTATTGATTTTTTTTGTTGTTTTAAGTTATCATCTGTTAGTTACAGTATTTCAACTTCAGATGGACTTCATTGTACAGTTTTTTCTTCAGGCATTATATTTTGTGGTGTCTAGTATTTTGGTGTGAGCTCATATTGCCCTTGGGGAAATCGACTATTCTGTAGATAGTGATCTAGGACATATTTTGAAGCCTAAATTCTGATCTGTGTCTGCCTTAGTGAATTTAAAGACATAGAAAGCAGAGAGGCATAGGCATCACTCCCACAAGACAGACATTTGGTTGCCACTCTACCAAGTAACTCTTCAGGTTAGATTTCACCTTCGACATTTAGAAGCAGCAGTTTCATTTCCAATCTACCAACCCTTAGAGATTAGAGTGAGAGTGATAGCAATAATTCCTGAAGGCAGCTAGACATTCCACATATATTTTCATCAACTCTTCCCCGACAAAAGGGATGCCTGACATGACATTGACTGGGCTTGCAATTTGGGCTTTAAGATCATGATTTATTTTTCTCTTTTTCTTTGTAACATTACTTAAATGTTGCATCTCTACATAGAGAAGGGTTTACTGGAGTTACTACCATCCCTGCATCCCATAAACTTCCCTCCTGAAATTTCTTCTCTGTTATTCAAAATGATGTAGCTCAGTGGCATATATTGGAACCCTTGATTTACTTTGCATAGCCAATGTTTGTGATGCTCTCTTCTTAATAGAACGCTATCAAACTAGGGTTCTTCCATGAGCATTACAAAACTAGCAAAGGCTTTGAAATAGAAACTTCTCAGTTATATTCCTATCTTCAAGTAATATGCTGTCCTTCTTAGAAGAGAGGAAGCACTACAATCTGCAGGCCCAGCCCTATGTTTTGCAGAGTTAATGGCAGGAGTAAAAATGGAGGCATGGAGACATATCTAAA
Source organism: Gorilla gorilla gorilla (assembly GCF_029281585.2). Taxonomy (NCBI): domain Eukaryota; kingdom Metazoa; phylum Chordata; class Mammalia; order Primates; family Hominidae; genus Gorilla; species Gorilla gorilla. The sequence continues at coordinate 42,583,572 of NC_073227.2, read as the reverse complement.
GATTTAACATTTATAAACAAAGCTAACAAAGGCTGTTAAATGACATATCTTCTATCCTCTTTCCTTGAACATTTACATATAAATGTGTAAAGCTATTTTTAAGTAGCTTTAATAGCTAAATGCTATTTTAAATAGCTTTAAAGTTAAAAATGTAAAATAAGGCTGAATTTAAAAAATTTTGTGCACATATGAGTGTTTTGCTGTTTTGCTAGTGATGTTTGAATGGATAATAAAATAAAAACATAATAAACTCATAAAATTTTATGCTTTTATTCTGTGCATATTATTTTTTCTTGCTTTTATTTTATGTCAGAAATTGGGTACATTAAAGATCAAATACTTTATAATCAATGGAAAGTGATGATGCAAAAGTATAAAAATATAAATCTATTCAAAGAAGACAAATATTTAATTATTTAAAAAGAAGCAAATTAGAATGTTGAAATCAAAATATTACAAATGATTAGATGTTCTCAAAGTGATTTTACTCCAAAAATTTAAAAGATTATGTTAGAATTAAAATCAAAATATAATTATAGTAGTTCCAACTTTCAAGGAAACTACATAAACTAAATTTTTACCTATTTTTGAAAGTTTAAAGAAATCTTATTGAATATTTAAAAAATAAAATTATTAACAATACTGGATCAATATCTCTCTGGCTGACAATGTAAAGAGATATGGCATAATGTTTCACCAATATTTTGTGTAGAAAAAACTATGAATACACATTTAAGATCATGACTTATTGTTATGACTGTTTCTCGGCATCATGTGAGATTGTAAATGTCAAGTTCATTTGTTATTACCCTCTGGAATCATGAATAAAACACAAAGAGAAGGAGGAGGTGGTGAGAGGGAAAGGAAGAATAAAAGATATTTACCACTACTGGAAGATGATTTTAAAGTTATATAAGTGCATTAATTTGTCTTTTTATGATATAAGTTCTTTCACTCCATCCTTCCTACACTCTGAAATAGTGTGCATCATCTGAATTAAGAGTAACATAATTCAAATAACTTCATAGGTTTTGGGAGAGTCACCCTGTATTAATCTGTTCTCACACTGCTAATAAAGACATACCTGAGACTTGGTAATTTATAAAGCAAAAAGATTTAATTGACTCACAGTTCCACATGGCTGGGGAGGCCTCACAATCATGATGGAACGTGAAGGAGGAGCAAAGTCATGTCTTACATAGCAGCAGGTAAGAGAGCATGCGCAGGGGAACTCCCCTTTATAAAACCATCAGATCTTGTGAGACTTATTCACTATCATGAAAACAGCGTGGTAAAGACATGCCCCCATGATTCAATTACCCCCTACCAGATCCCTCCCATGACATGTGGGAATTATGGGAGCTACAACTGAAGATGATATCGGTGTGGACACAGCCAAACCATATCACACCCTTTTATTTGACAATACAGGCATAGAGCTAGGAAGAATTATTTCACTAAGGCCTACTCATTGTTACTGATGGGAGCAGCTGTTCAGAGTCGTAAGTGTTTTCTGTACCAGATACAAGCTCCAGATTCCGAGTTAAAAAAAAAGTTAACCATTTGTTTTTTAATATATTTTTATTTCTTTGTAATAGGTGGAGACTTCTAAGAAACCCAATCCTCTTGTCTAAATCTAAAGACAATACTGAAAAACAATTTTTTTTCAAATATCAGTTGCAACCTGAAACATTTATAACAATGCTCAGCACATGCTAGCTGACTAATAGATCTTTTCGAATGAATGTTATTATTATCATCATGTGATTTTAGGTATAATGCTTAATAGATATACTAATTATTTCTCATTCTGATCTGAAATTTTGCTAATTAGTATTCATACAATTTTATGATGAGAGATAATTCTCTCTGGATCTTTCATATATTTGAATGTTTTACACACAGAAGCACTGACTGCCTTTTTTTATGACTATCTTTACAGAAATGTTTGTGCAGCAATCAGCCTTAAAAAATAGTGTCTCCCTCTGAAGCAGAAAGCTAGTTTACTTATTTTCCAGTTTTAATAAAGGTAGTATCTTCCTCTGGAGCAAAGGTAGGCATGCTAACTTACATTACAAAATATTCAATTACATAGTATCAGTTTCCCTTGCCTGTAATACAACCTACTGCCTATATAGCTATCATCTAGTCCTCTTCATGTTTTTCTGTGAATATTGGAATTTAGGGAACCAGCACAAGAAAAATCTGATGCTCTGGTTACTACTATTGCTGTGAGTAATAAATTTCTTTGACTCTGACTCTAGAGTCTCATTTTTACTGCCAGCATTCACGAAACTGTGACATAACTAGATAGCTGGAAAGTAGTGTAAGATCTCAGACCAGGTACAGCTTTCCTGGTAAACACAGGATCATGATGCTGATAGAGACATGGCTTTAGCAAGAGGAAAGGTAAGGTCATCACATGCTGAATAATGGAACTTGAGGGAAACCCATGAGGATCATTATAGAAAAAGCTAACAAAATTGTGTAGTCAACTGAGTATAAAGGGTCCTTCACTTAATTGCCATTTAACGAGTTTTGTGACCATTGGATAATCAAATATACATTTTTTAAAGACATACATATATTTTATGTTGTCAGTAATAAAATGACAACAAATTCAAATAAAAATAGGTAAAATGTTTGAAGACATACTTCCCAATATAAGATAAATGGATGTCCAATAAGCAACTGAAAATGTATTCAATAATTCATTAGTAAAATGCAAATTAAAACCACAATGAAATACTACTATTGAAACAACAATGAGATACTACTAAACACTCACTATAATGTTTAAGATTAAAAGACTGAAAATACCTAGTATTGACATTTTGATTAGTTGTCTGTGGGAATATAAAAGACCACAATCACTTTAGAAAATAGCCTGGAAATTTCTTATAAACATACACGTAACATATAACCCACTAATTCTATTCCTAGTTATTTGCCCAAAAAAATGCAAAAATATGTCAATACAAATACTTGTACAAAATGTTTAAGACAGCTTTCTTTAAAAATATCCAGAAATTGGAAACCTCCCAAATGTGCATCAATAGATAAAAAGATAAACAGATTGTGTTATATCAAAACTTGATTTACTGCCCAAAAATAATCAGGAATGAACTACTGATTCACTAACACAGATGAATCTGAAAAATATTATGCTGAGTGAAAAATGCCAATTGCAACAGAGTACTCCCTGGATGATTCCATTTATATGTAATTCTAAGAATGGCAAAATTAATCTGTAGTGGCAAAATATAGACCAGTGGTTACCTGAAACTGGCAATGTGAGGGACTTACTACAGAGAAACAAGAAAGAACATTTCAGGATGACACAAACGTTCTATATCTTGATTGTGGTGGCATATATTTGTCAATATCAATTGAACTTTTATGTTTAGATCATGTGTTTGATTGTATGTAGATTATCTTTGAAGCTTTTATTTTTAAAATTGAATGAGTTTATGTCAATAAAATGAATGGTCCAAGAAAAAAATGGCGATGTAGAAAGAGTGCATAATTTTTTTCAATAATTTTTAAAATATACTTTGCTTTTCATTCTAAATACTTAATCAAAACACTAGAAGAATCAAAGGGCTGTTGTTATTTAGGCAAAAAGAGCAGAATTGTGTTATACAAAGAATCTCTTGAAAAGTACAGTGCATATAAGAAACAAAAATAAATAAAATAGTGAGAATACCAAGGTATACATTTTCATGTTTTGTATTTAATATCTGTTTCCTTCTATGAAACTAAAACTGTCTAAGGTCAGGTAACTTTTTTCTTATTTGTTGCTAGTGCTTGGCACACTGCTTGACTTACTGTAGGAAATCAAATCATCATCTGTCACCTGAATGGCTATGTCAGTATCTAATTTTATTTCTTTTAGACCAAAAACTATTTCTTGGTGTTAGAGGCTCTTTTTAGACCAATTTTATAAAATGGTGTCAGTTACATTGTCCAAATTTACCTTCATTATGTGTAGGCATCGGCTGCTGCTAAGACCATTTATGGGTCACCATAGAAGTCCACAGGCACCGGCCCCTCTCACAGAGCTGCGACTCTGTATTTGACCATTACTCAGTAGGGTTACAAAGCCATGGAAAACAAATTCAACAACTGGCTCTCAGACAAGGCTTGCACTGGAGAGAGAAAGAAGATATGAAGGTCAACAATTTATAGTGAATATAATTACATTGCATATAACTAGAGTTGATGCTATTATGGAAGAAATGACACAGCAGTGAGGTTTTTCCATCATTTTATATCTTGACACCCTCTTATCAGCGCTCATTTCACTTTTCACTAGTTATAAAATTGACAGCATTTGCTGCAGTTTGTACAGCTTTTCAGGATAGACAATTTTGAGATAGTTTTCCTGAGTGCCTGGTTGAGTTAGCACAGCAGAAATACAGTATAAATAATATGTTCAGATTTGCCAAATTATCAAAAGTACCGAATAGATTTGCCCTGTGATCAAAAAGTAGCCCAAAACTGTGGGTTAAGTGATGAAATACAGAGGAAATGAAAAGAATAATTTTTTCAGCCAACCTAAGAAAATAGAACAAAAATTTAATTCTTTGCTAATATGTATCTATATGTGTGTACATATGAAAAGGATTAAATTTTCTTAGGTGGATTGAAATAATTATTTTTTCCATTTCCTTTATTTCATCTTTTGTCCCACAATTTGAGGCTTATTTTGGTCACAGTGCAAATAGATTTGGAACTTTTGATAACTTGTCAAATCTGAACATATTATAGTTATATGTAATATATATGACTGTATTATTATATATGATTATACTCATCTACATGTAATATATATGGCTACCAAATATATATTTTATATATATGACTATATAATATAGGAGCTTTATATATATATAGTGAATATATATAATATATAATATTGAATCAATGTATAATAATAAATACAACTGAAGGGGTTCATCTTGAAACTTAATTGAGTTATATCTGTATCATGTCATCTTCTTGCATTTGGAACTGAACTGGTAAACTAGGATTTAACCACCCTGATCCAAGGACTCAAATTTGAGAATGCAGCTTCCTAAGATGAAAGTAATCTCTTTCAACGGCTCTGATAGGGGAATGATACCACTTTTAACAGTCAGTTTTTCATCCATTGTCACATCTCACTTAAATCACTTAGATTCTCTAAACAAGTGTTTGAGGTTTATTTTAGCATGTTTCTAAAACACTTCAATTTCCATTGGACTTATCATCTCCCGGCGTGGATAACAAAGCAATGAGGGCAAGGCAGGCAGCCAGCAAAACTGGAAAGCAGGAAATGTGCATTGTTGCTGTCACCAGTCTCTACGCTCACAGGCTGTATATCACATTAATGATATGTGTTCATCTCCCGCACAGCCTAACACCCCAAATTACTCATCTTATCACACCTTCAAAACCTGCTAGGAGCAGAGTTGCTGAAGAAATTCTGTAGGCAAGCATGACTATTCAACTTCCACATGCTGTACTTCTTAGAACTTATTTGCACTTAAGGAATGTAGATTGCAGCTGAAGAAATAAGGTTAGAATGTATGATTTCAGACATCAGTGAATTTACAAATTTCTGACAAAATCATGAATGTGGCTGCCTAAATCAATTCATTATTAAAGAGTGACTTTCCATGAAAATAAGACTTCTAAGAAATGACTCCAATTGGATAATCTTCATACTATGCATACATTCTGGGACAGATGACCCAGGTATTAACCTCATTTTTAGGAGCTCCATTTCATTTACATAAATCATTTGATACATTAAGCTGATTTAAAACAAAAGGGGACAGATTTTTATCTTTTGAATATGTTTTTAGCATAAATCTCCATGTTTTAAAAGTATGGAACTTGAATGACTGAACAATATTTTGAAAGACAAAATGCAATAGTTTTCTTGCAGTATATAGAGATAATGAATAGAATTGCAGACATGGAAAAAAACCTATGCAGTTGGACTGCTTCAGTGAAATTCTAATGGCATAAATTCCTACCAGTAGTGTGGCCTTGGACATGCTATTGTATAAACCATCTGTGCCTCAGCTCCTCATTTGTGAACTCCTTACTTATCCTCTTTAGTAAACTGGAGGTAGCAATAGAATTTGGATCATTGAATTGTTGTGAGAATGAAATGTGTTAATCCATGCGGAATGTGTTACATGTGGGTGATACAAACAAAACATTGAGTTAATGTCAATCCTTATCTTTCCTGGGCAGGATACATTTAATATTGAGTGGAATGGTCATAGCTGCTAGCTCAACTGAGATGATTAATGAAGTATACTTAAATTGAACAGTAAAGTACTTGCATAGTTATCATCTTTTCTAAATACTTACAAAATCATATGAGATATAACTGCTTTTCATAGGTATGGAAACTTAGGCTCTTGGAAGCCATGCAACTCAGACAAAGTCACATGCTAATAAGCAGTTAAGTTGTGACTTGAACTTGAAATTTTTAGGCTAGAATGCCTTCTCATAAGCCATAGTTGCTGTCCCTGAAGTATCCTGTCCTGATGAGCTGGGAATGCAGGGGGAATTGTTATGAATGAGAGGCTTCCTCATGGCCTATCAAGGATTTTAATGTACCAAACACACTAGACTTTATTTAGGTATACGCTTGTCCCCCGAGTCTGATGAGATTGCTGTGGCAATCACTGGCTGAGTGTGACCTTAAACCTTCAAAGACCTGTGAGCCAGTTACACACCTTCCATGCTCTGTACTCATAAGAATCACATTTAGATTCTAGCTGCAGTCAGAGAAAACTAAGTTAATAAGACATTACTGACCTCAAAATGTATCCAGGAAATTGAGTTAAACTTTGATGTGAAGGTTAAATTGACCTTTAGCAGAACTGTTCTCTAATTTTTCTTATTTCCCTTTTCTCTATGTGACTTGTCTCTATCTACCTTTCCATTTATCATTGTCTAAGGGCATTATTTCATCTTTTTTTCTAAGCCTTTCTCTCTTTCATCCTTTTTCTTTCAACCTAAGCTTCACATATCTTATTTCCTTTAAAAATTATATTCTGTGAACTATCTTCCGTATTTATCTTACACTTTTATATTTCTATTATATCTCATATCCTTGGGAACTTAGTAGGTTTTTAGGAAGATTTGCTTAAGATTTGATAGTTTTAGGGCCTGAGAGGTAGTTGCAGATCATTTAGTTTATTTTTTTTATTTTACCTATGAAACCACAAATGTTGAGTAATTTTTTTAAGTATAAACAGTTTTCCAGGAGATTTATCACATAATTCATTTATATTTCTATAGTTCCACTGCTATATATTATTGCACCGATTTCTTTACCATGTTTGGGCCACTTGAAATACCTTGCTTTCAGGATCTGCTTAGTATTTACTATTGTCTGCCTTTATTTTTTATTTTTTTTGTATTGACATTTTGCAGATTAGGGATCATCTTACTGATATTACTCAATGCTGTTCTTTACTAAACAAAGTACTTACAAAGTACTTTTTTGTTGATCTTAAAAAGGACATTGTGGTAAAGTGAGTTTTTTTTAAATTAGTAATCTTTATTTTTTATTTCACAGCAAAATTGAGTGGGGAATACAGAGAATTTCCATATATCCATATCCCCATACACATGTACAACCTCTTTCACTATGGATCCTCCACCAGAGTGGCATATCTGTTACAGTAAATGAAACTACATTGTCATAGGGTTATCACCCAGTCCGTAGTTCACATTGAGGTTCATTCGTGGTATTGCACATGCATGGTTTTTAACATATGCATAAAGGCATGTATTTGCAAAAAGACAGTATTGAAATATTTATTAAACAGAATAGGTTCTTCCATCTGTGGTTCTGTGCCTGGTATTAAATTGAGAAAATTCTTCCTGTTGCTTCAAATATTGCTTCTTTTCTTTTTTCTCTTTCTTTTTCTAGTTTTCCCAATAGGGGTATTTGCCATTGTGTAGTTGTTCCATAGTCCTTGAGTATTTCTCTTTCTATCTTTCTCCTCTTTGCTTTTCAGTTTTAAAAGTTTCTATTGTCATATCCTCAGGCTCAGAGATACTTTCCTTAGCTGTGTCTAGTCTGTTAATGAGTCCACCAAAGGCCTTCTTCATTTCTGTTACAATGTTTTTATCTCTAGCATTTCTTTTAAATTCTTTCTTAGAATTTCCATTTCTCCATTTACAATAGCTGTCATTATTGCATGTTCTCTTTATTTTTCCTGCTAAAGCCCTTGCATATTAATGATAGTTTCAGAAAATTCTCGGTTTGATAATTCCAACATTTCTGCCATGTCTGGTTATGATATTTGTTTGGTGTCTTGAAACTGTGTTTTCTATCTTTTAATATGCCTTGTAATCTTTTGTTGAAAGATGAACGTGATTTACTGTGTTAAAGTAAGTACAGTAAACAGGTCTTTAAAATTATAATGGTAACATGTTGGGAGAGGGAAATTATTCACTATAGTCCTTAAGTCATATTCTCAAGTTTTTGTGTGGGTTTTTTTTCTTTCTTATCTATATTCTTTATTACATTTATATGGTGTTAAATCTATTAAAAGTATAATACAAACAGCAAAAACCCAAATTAAAATAGAATTACATACATCTCTATGCTTAATAAAGGAAAAATACACCATTCATTTATTTTTGTCTTACTACAGAGAAACTTAACAGTGCTGTGAAAGGATTTAACCAAAAAATTTTATTGATGATGGTAACTGTGGTGATTATGATGGCAGGGGTGTGAAAAAAGAAAGGAGACCTGTGGATAAGTATTAATTTAACAGATCAAGAACAGAAGGATATTGGGAAAGAATTTAATAATTTAAGTGGAAAAAATAAATAGTACATATAAATGTTCCATAAAACCTGACATGTTATAAATATTAAAGACCAATATGGCTTTTATTCGATAAGTTAAAGAAAATAGTGCTGAAAATAACCCTCAAAATATAGGGATGAAAAATATGATTTTAGCCCACAGAGTGTATGCCAAAGATTTTGCATTTGGATTATAAGCAGAATCAGAGGCCATTTTGAAGAGTTTTGAAATGGGGAATGAACAAATCCAACTTACTTATTTTTAAAAAGACTGCTCCAGGTGCCGTGTGAAAAATGGATGGTGATGGAGAGGAGTCAAATTACCATAGCATTGGAATCTATTTCCATATATGGGAGCAAAATAATTTCCAGCTGGAACCAAGTTTCCTGCAGAAATTTATTCAATGCTCTTCAGAGGGATTTCAGAAAATAACATTTTGTTATTAACAGAATTCTTTATTACTGCAAACAGCAAAAAACTGTGTAAATCTGCAGAAATAAAATGTTCACAAATTGAATGCATTTGCAATTGAAAACCAGAATTGAATTAAGCCTACATTCACCAAAATATAAAATATTTTATATGATAATATGAGTAAACAAATGCTTGATTGTAAGAATACAAAATCTATTTAAATTTCAAGAGTAATGTTTATGAAATTAATCATCTAAGCCAGTAGATATTATCTGGGGGCTGTGGATACAGTAACGTAATGATTATATTATGCTCTTATCACTGGAAGAATTGAGTTAAAAAATGGTTAAAAGTAGTTTTGAAAATTGGGTAGGGGAGTCAAATTACAGTTTTAAAAATGGAAGTCATATGTGCCAATAATATAAATCAAAACCAGCCATCTTTGATATAGTGTCAGATATTAAGAAAATTAACATTTGATATCTGTAAATGTTCACTGGCACAATTGTTCACTAACCTGTTTACCCTGTTATCACAGTCAAGACTTAATCTTAGGGATGCTCTATTTATTTTTAGATCAATAAGGACTATGCCTTAGACTAGGTAAAGAAATGAAGAATGTGCCAAAACTATTTCAGGGTTTATTTCACTGAGAAATCTGGTTCCAGTGACTAGTAATTCTGACAAATATTTTTTAAGGTAGTTAACCGTATTCCTTATATTCAGTGGTGAATTTACGTTGTCAAAGATAGACTACGGTTTGGCATGTGACAAAGTGATCTTAAACTACTCTTTCTGGTATGTAGATGACTTCAAGTAATTGTGCCATATTTTGTGAGTCCAATAAAAGGAAGATGAAAGGAATGGCCTGTTCAAGCATGAATGACTGCCTTTTTTTCTTGACATTTAGATACTGTATTGTTTTTATCAACACTACTTCTGAAATGACTAAATTAAATCATCGTCTAACGGCTATAGGAGTAGCTACTTTCCTACACGGCATATTTTTAATATTTAATATACCATAGCTAATTTAAGTGTATTATAAAACGAAAACAAACAAAAAAAACTTCAAAATAAGCCAACAATAAAATACTAAGTGAGAGTTAGTATTTATAAGTAAAACTTTCTGCTGGATTTGTGTTTTTAACTTAAATGTCCTCAATTTTATTTTGCATTACATAACCTTTTAATTTAGTAACAGAAGCCTCAGAAACGACTGGTTACACCAAAAAATTGGCATAATGGCGTTATTTTATAGTTGAATGTAAATTCATTCCCAAGTACATTAATCTTGCTTTTAATTCAGTAGAATTTTTCCTCTGAGGCATTTGCAGTTTGTCAGTTCTTCACTAAAGCAGATATATGTTGCACAGTATAATATACTTTCCTGACTGGATTTCAAATTAACCTTTTTCTATCAATTCTAAAATGCAATACTTGACCACTAAAGGTACTATTAACACCTCTGAGGTTCAGCGTGTTATTAAACTTAAAGCAAACCAATGAAGTTCATATTAAGATCAGATTAAAGATTTACACTCTGTAAAAGGTTAAGCAAATTTCCATGCTTTTTGATATTTTTAATTTGCATCTTTAATAAGCTGTAGCATCAACAGAGCTGCTGGCTTCATTTGCAGATGTTTCAACACAAAAAAAACTTGTTTGTTTGCTTGTTTGTTTCCCCACAATGTCAAAATATTCTAGGTCAGAAGTTTAAAGTCTCTGGAGCACCAACATGAGTAAGCCACCAAATTTTAATATTTTAAAGAACTTCAGACTTGATGATGATACTGAAAGGGACTCAGCCCTTTTTGCCCTCATCCCTCTTCCTTTACCTAATACCTCCTTGCCCACTGTTACTGACCTCCCTTGTGTATTTTGACCTAGAAGCAGAAGTCCTATGAGTTTCTGAACATAAAGAAAAGGACTGGACCTTAGCAGAAACTTGAGCATTAACTACTTCAGACCACTAGGGAATTCTTCTGTAACATTTTCTACTGAGTTAGTGCAGCTTTCAAAATTGTCAAGTTTTCTCCTGAGGATAATTTAGACAATGAGGCAATCTGTGCTTTAAATTTTCTTCAGTGGCTAAAAGTACTCCTTTTCTCACTAGGTGTTAAAGGATGCACTTGAATATGGACTTATTTAGGTCACTACGGCATCCCAGAGCCAATTTGGAGCAGGAGGGTGTTAGGAGAGCATATTAACTCTTCAGACTATTAAGATGCCATTTCATCTACACAAGTCAATGCACTCTTCAAGCTACCTATTTTCCTTCCACTAGGGAATTCTGCAATCAACTGGAATAAACAGTTAAGTAAGTATTTTCTTTTTAAAGACTCTGCCCCAAGTGATGAAGATGTGACTTCAAATAGAAGGTCTTAATAAAAAAAGAGTATTGTTTTAGTGATTGTATTGGAGGAGATTAGTCAGAAGGCTTCAAGTATATCTATGATAAAGTGCGTTTGTGTAAACTGTTCTTCATATTCACCACTAAGCTTTTAGTTTTCAGGCCTGTTTATATTTGACATAACTTTCTTTTTATTAAATGAAATTTTTGAATGTATATTTAAGGCAAACAGAGAAGTAATAATCCAAATGGTTTCTTAGAAGCACTATGTTTTTCTATTAATCTTGAAGCAAAAATCAAACTGTAGCACTTGGAGGTTGCTTTGTTTTGAATGTGTCTCCCAAATTTAATGTGTTGTAAACTTAATCCCCATGACAACAGTGTTGAGAAGTGGTTCCTAATGGGAGGTGTGTAGGTCATGAGGGCTCCATCCTCATGTATGAAATAATCTCATTATCATGGAAGTGAATACATTATCCCAGGAGTGGATTTATTTTAAAAGTGAGTATGACTTCCTCTTGCTCTCTCTCACTCTCACCCTCTTTTGACCTTCCGTCTTCCACCATGGAATGACACATAAGAAGGTCCTCACCAGATGCCAGCTCTATGCTGTTGGACTTCCCAGTCTCCAGAACCATGAACCAGTAAATTTACATTCTTTATAAATTACCCAGTTTCAGGAATTCTGTTATAGCAGCACAAAAGAACTAAAGCTAAAAGGCAAAATCAAATAACCATGTCAAGATACACAGTCAAGGGAGTTTCTATTGAGTCCAAATATAATCTGTGCCAGTATCAAATAGTCAATAAATGCTGTCTCACTCTGCACCACTAATTTACATGATCAGGTACAATGTCTACTCTAATATCATTTTTTTGAGCATTATATATTAACTAGACACCAAGGGGTTAAACTGAGTTTGTATGACAAACTGAAAACTAAGTGATCGTGGAAGTTATGGGTCTATAGCTTAAAAATAAGTAAACAAAAGGTAAACTGTCTAAACTAACTACACACACACACACACACACACATGCATATAAATGCACACTTGCAAACATACTTAGAGCCAAAAGCATACTTGTATGTATGGGATAAAAGAAAGTGGTAAAGAAAGAAACATGTTTATGTCACTTTTACCCTTCTCTTAATAATCTTACTGCTTTTGCTGTAAGAATAAAAGTTTGAATTCAGTTTCAGCTGCTTTTTAATCTCTGAAGAACTTTTATGAGAGATTCTTTTGAAAAAAAACAGAAAACAAATGTGTGTGTCTTTCATTATTTAAAATAATTATATTCATTGAACGACAAAGACATTCTTAAATTGGAAATTATCATGAAGGAAACTCGATATTCTGGAGTTGGCATATCAAATTTGGTATGTGGATGTAGGCATGTGTGATTTTGGGAAAGAGAACCCACTGTGGTTAAGGCCTTGGTCTCTGAAACCAAACTACCAGTATTTAAAACTGACTTCAGTGACTTAGCAGTCCTATGACATAGTCAGTCAATCTGCTATTGTCTCTGTGTTTAAGTTTTCTCGTTTTCAAAGTGATGATAATATAAGACCTGACTAGCTTCAGAACACTTTTGTGAGAATTAAATGACAATTAAATGACTTAATATATGCAAAATATTTAAAACAGTGCTTGGTGCATAAAAATTTCTGTAAGTTATTCAGATATAAAACTGATAGATTAATATTAGTACAAATTCTAAATATTTTCTTATGTTTTATTTCCTTCCTAATAATTCTGATTTCAGTAATACTCTCAGATAATCCTTTAGTACACAATTCAGTTCACATTTGAAGGCTCATGTAAAGTCTTTCTTGTTTGCTCCAATGCAAAGTAATTTCTCTTTTTCTAAACTTCTCTATAACATATAGACTGCTGCACTTAGTTGCACAATGTCCCTTGCAGCATATATCAAGTTTTAAAACCTGCTATCTATTCATTCTGTCTTCCATAAAATCTTAGTCCCTCTTGCTTCAATGAAAGTCCATTTCTTCTTATACTGAAATTTGTGAAAAATGATGAACAGCTGGGCATAATCGTTCATATAATCCTATACTCAAACCTTTATGTCAGTTACCTTGTGATTTTCTTCTCTGTAAACTAACTACAAAACCATAAAGTGTTTCCTGGTAATTGTTTCACCCAATATCTTTTTACTGCATTGTTCAAATACCAGTCCCCTGTTTCTTTAAAATGCCTTCACTTCTGTTCTCTGGTTCTCTGGGACCACTTTCTCACCTTCTGTCTCAGTATTACAGTAAGTCATCTAGTATTGTTGTGTTCATTGAAGAGACACGGTCTGTTTCACATTCCTATCCAGAAGCAAGACCTTAACTGAATTGCCTGTCGATGATGTGTCCTTACAGGGAAGTAACATTATCACTTCTTTCATTAATATTAATTCTTATAAAAACTCATAATTATTTTTTCCCAAGAAAATTTTAATTTATATCTTGATGATGAGCTGTTACATTAGCCAATAAATATTCAGAAAAATATTATAAAATACATTTTAAATGTTTTTATTAGGAGCACGCTATTTACTAAAATGTTGAATTTTTGATAATGGATTGTCCCAAATGCTACTACTTTTCTTCTCCTTGTACAATATGTCTGACATCCATGATATTCTTCCTCTATAATTAAGCAGAAGACAATATATACTCAATCTTATTACTGAGCTCCCTCTTGCATGATGATAATTAAATGACAATGGATTTTATGTGTATAAAAACTGTAATTTTGTTTTCGTGTTCCACTGAATAATAGTAATTATTATTATTATTAGGAAAAAATGATGGAAAAAATCATAAAGGTAAAGTTGGGAAATACACGGATACTTAGAATCAACAAATATGATTTAATAAATAGGAGGTTATTTTGGTTTATTTGGCTTTTAATTGAGTTCTTATCTTTATGAACGTATGAGAAAATATTTTCCTTTGATTTTTTTTTTTTTTTTTTTTTTTTTTTGAGACAGAGTCTTGCTTATCACCCAGGCTAGAATGCAGTGGTGTGATCTCAGCTCACTGCAACCTCCACCTCCTGGATTCAAGCCATTCCTCTGCCTCAGCCTTCCAAGTAGCTGGGATTACAGAAATGCGTGACCACACCCGGGTAATTTTTGTATTTTTAGTAGAGACGGGGTTTCGCTGTTAGCCAGGCTGGTCTCCCACTACTGACTCAGGTGATTCCCCCCACCTCAGCCTCCCAAAGTGCTAGGATTACAGGCGTGAGCCACTGCGCCCTCCGTTTCCTTTGAATTTGGAAAGAACTGTTAAGGCTTGAGGACAAGACATATTTGCACATTTGTATGCCCAGTGACTGAGGTGCAATAAGTTTCAAATTAAGATTAGAAAATGGTCTAGCATATTTCATTTTCTAGTATTAGCACACGTGTCCCAAGGAACGCTTTTTAAAAGGATGTTAATCATTGTCAAACACATTTGACAAGTGCCAGATTAAATACATTTGAACAGGTTTCTTAAAGAATTTATCAGAGCTCAGGATTCGTATCTTTTAAAGGAGATGAAAATATGCATTTTCCAGAAAAACGTAGATGATCATAAACTTTTCTTTCCAGAACAGCTTGTAAAATTAATAAGAGTTTGGGATTTGAAATCTTAAACAAGTAATGTATAAGTAAATTTAATAGGATTTAATATTGCTAGAGAACTTTATACCAGAAATATATTTATTAGGAAAATAAAATAAAAATAAATATGAACTAGCAAAAATAATAATTTATATTTATTTTGTTTTACATAGTTAAATAGTAACTTTTGTTAATATGACGTGTTTTTCATTTTAAAATAGTATATTTAAATGTAAAATATGCATGCCTTTGAACCTACTAATTCAATTTTTAGGAATGTTTCTCATAGATATGTGTGAATGTTTTTTACACACATGTGTGAAATTATATGTATAATATTTGTTATAGCATTTTTCACCAATAAGGAAATAATTTGGAGCAGTATGATAGTTTCATAGAATGGAATTAGTATGTGGCTTGAATTTAGGACTAATAAATGATTCAATAAGGTTGCAAGATAGAAAAATAACATAAAATAATGAGTTGTATTTCTACACACTAACAATGACCTGAAAAGGAAATTAGGATAACAATTTAATTTACAATCAAATAAACTAAAATACCTCAAAATAAACTTAAGTAAGAAGATGAAAGACTGTATATTAAAAACTGCAAAACATTGATGAAAGACATTAAATAAGGCACAAACAAATGAAAAACTCCAATGTTCAAGGATTAGAAGACTTAATGTTATTAATATTCATTCTACCCAAAGTGATCCATAGATTTAATACAGTCCCTATCAAAATTCCAACGGCATTTTAAACAAAGTAGAGGCCAGGCGCAGCGGCTTACTCCTTTAATCCCAGCACTTTGGGAAGCAGAGGCAGGTGGATCACCTGAGGTCAGGAGTTCGAGACCAGCCTGACCAAAATGGAGAAACCCTATCTCTACTAAAAATACAAAATTAGCCGGGCGTGGTAGCACATGCCTGTAATCCCAGCTACTTGGGAGGCTGAGGCAGGAGAATCCCTTGAACCCGGGAGGCAGAGGTTTGGGTGAGCCGAGATCCCACCATTGCACTCCAGCCTCGGCAATAAGAGCGAAACTCCATCTCAAAAAAAAAAAAAAAAAAGTAGAAAAGAATTTAAAATCCACAAGAACTGTAAAAAATACAAATAGCCAATCAATCTGGAGAAAGAACAAAGCTGAAATTATCACACTTTCTGATTTCACAGTATATTCAAAAGCTGAAGTACGGTGGCTCACACCTGTAATCCCAGCACTTTGGGAAGCCGAGGCGGGCAGATCACGAGATCAGGAGATTGAGACCTTCTTGGCTAACATGGCAAAACCCTGTCTCTACTAAAAATACAAAAACAAAATTAGCCAGGCGTGGTGGCAGGCGCCTGTATTCCCAGCTACTGGGGAGGCTGATGCAGGAGAATGGCATGAACCCAGGAGGCGGAGCTTGCAGTGAGCCAAGATCGCGCCACTGCACTCCAGCCTGGGCGACAGAGCGAGACTCCGTCTAAAAAAACAAAAAAAAAAAAACTGAAGTAATCAAAACAGTAACGTATTAGCATAAAATCAGACCCATAGACCAATGTAATAAAATAGAGAGCACTGAAATAAATCTATGCATATATAGTCAATTGATCTTCAAGAAGGAAGCAAGAATATACAATGAAAAAAGGATAGTGCCTTCAAAAAAGGATGTTTGAAAAGCTGAATATCCACATTTAAAAGAATGAAATTAGACCCTTATATTACACCATACACAAAAATCAGTTCAAAATAAATTAAAAAGTTAAACATAATAGCCCATATTATAAAACTTGTATAATAAACATAGGGGAATAGTTTCGTGACATTGCTCTTAGCAATAATTTTATAAATATGACACTAAAAGCACAGGCAATGAAAACAAAAATAAACAAATAAAATATCATTAAACTAAAAAAAAAAAAAAGAGTGAAAAAGATTCTTATGGAGAAATATTTGCAAACCACGTATCTAATAAGGGATTGATTTCCAAAATGTATAACAAACACATCTCAATAGCAAAACAAGCAAACTAACAAATACCCCTAAATAATCTGATTTAAAAGTGGGCACAGAACTTGAATAGACATTTCTCCAGAGAAGTATATACAGCAAGAATGTAAAAAGATGGCCAACATTACTAACCACAAAATAATACACATCAAAACCACAATGATATATCATCTCACACTTATCAGGATGGCTACTAATAGAAAAGAAACAAAATATAAGTGTTGGTGAGATTGTGGAAATATTAGAATCCTTGCACACTGCTTGTGGAAATGCAAAATTTTTCACTGCTATGAAAAAGAATATGATGTTTTCTGTTTATATTTTTAAATTAAATATAGATCTGCCATATTATTGTCACTTCTAGGTACTTATTCTAAAGAATTAATGTTAGGATTTTGAAGAGATATTAGCACTCCTATGTTCGCTGCAGCAATATTCAAAATAGCCGAGATGTTCAACCTCCTAAATATTCATTGATAGATACTATATAAAAAAGTAGTATGTACATACAATGAAATACTATTCAGACATAAAAAGGAATTCTTTAATATGCAACAACGTGGATGAACTTTGAGGATATTAAGCTAAGTGAAATAAGCAAGTGACAGAAAGACAAATACTGAATGATTCAATTTATATGAGTATCTAAAATATTCAAATTCATAGAATCACAGCGTGGTTTTCAGGGGTTAGGGAGGAAGAACTTTAGAGTTACTAATTAATGAGCATCCATTTTTAATCAAGTAAGATGAATAAGTTCTGGAGATCTGCTGTATAACATCGTACCTGGAGTCCACAATAATGTATTATACACCAAAAATTGTAAGACAGTAGATCTCATTTTAAATGTTTTCACCACAATAAAACAGAATTAAATTTAATTTAATTTTAAAAAATAGTCAAAGGATCAAAATAGAGATTTCTCCAAAGATAATATGTAAATTGTCAATAAGCACATGAAAGATGGTTAATATCACTGTCCAAGAGGCAGATACAATTCAAAGCAACAAGAAACCACTCCATACCCAATAGGATGGCTATAATTAAAATGACAATTTATTCCACATGTGATTGAAGATATGGAGGAATTCGAACCCTCATGGACTGCTTGTGGGAATGTAGAGTGGTGCAGGCTTTATATTAAAAAATAGTCCAGCAGTTTCTCAAAAAATTAAACCTAGAGTTACCATGTGATCCGTCATTCCACTCCAAGGTATATAGCTGCATAGTGAAAACATATTTTCACACAGAAACTTATAAATCAATGTTTAAAGCAGCATTATATGTAATAACCAATACGTTAAAATAGTCCAAATGCCCCTCTGATTAATGAATAAATAAAATGTAGTACATCCATACAATGAAATATTATTCATCAAGAAAGATAATTGAAGTACCAATATATACTACAACATGAATTAACCTTAAAAGCGTTGTCCTAAGTGAAGGAAGCCAGTTGAAAAGGGCAACTTCTTGTATAATTCCACTTACACAATGTATTCAGAATAGGCAATTCTATGAAGACAGATCATAGATTAGTGGTTGCCTAGGGCAGAGAAGGATGGCGACTGATGACTAAGCGGCACAGGATTTGTTTTGGGGATAATAAAATGTCCTATATTTGATTGTGATGATAATGTACAACTTTGTGAAATACAAAAAAATTGAATTATACATTTTAAATGGGTAAATTGTAGTATATGTGAATTATATCTTAATAAAGCTGTTGAAAAAACAGACTATCTCTATCTATTTCAGTATAGATTCATCAGGGTGCATATCATGTTTGTTCAAAAGCTGGCTTTTTTCACTTGTGAAGGAAACCAAAATATGCCAACCCAAAATATACTTCTTTGGTATATTTCAAGATGGCTATTCAGAGTTGCTGCAAACACAGGAATAGCCCTGTAAAGCTGTCTTTTGCAGGGATTGGCATCTGCAGAGGAAATCTACATTAGGGACATAAACAGTGGATACAAATAGGCTTTCTCTGAGGACACCCTTATCTTCCTTTTCTCTATCTAGGAAGGATTAACTCACAGGCAAAAAAAAAAACCAAAAGCAAACAAACAAAAAAATCACTACAAGTCAGACACTTTTAAAGGTCTGACAGAAACTTTGATGACAGGCTACCATTTCTTCTCTCTTAGGGAAGCTCAGAGATTACCCGGGAGATTTTCATACGCATAATAAGACATTCTCTGCTCACCTTGTCTTTCCTTCTCTCTCCCTCCCACAACATGTTGCCATGCTTCAAGCCTGTATTCCTTTCTGTAGGGTATAAAAATTTCAGTCATCTGACACTTTTTTGAGTCTCATATTTGCAGGACTCCCATGTCCAAGTGCACATTAATAAATTTATCTTTTCCTCCTATTAATCTGCTCATTGTCAGTTCATTTTCAGTGGGCAGAGCAGAAGCGATCCCTCTTTGCCCCTGCACTAACATATGTGAAGTCTCTAGTGTGTCTATGTACACTGTTACCCTCTGCTTTGTTACTCAGATAGCTTTCTCACTGATTTTATTTAGGGTTTTCATCAAATAGTCAATGTCACCCTAGCAAAGAAGATCTTGAATCATCCTATGTAGTACATCACTCTATTTACTTATTCTGTTTTATTTTATATCATACTGTGTGTCCATACAATATATACTGTGATTAAGTAAATTGAATAAAAAATAGGAGGTTAATTGGACCAGTAAGGGTCAAAACAAGATAATATAAATTGTATTATACTATGATTTCTTACAAAATTTATTTATCTATGTAGATTGCTGTATCTGGAATGTACCCCTTTTAGAAAATTTGTCTTCCTGAATTTTATGAAATATTTAAGATCCATGTCAAATATCACTTTTTTCAAATATTTTCTGTTTATTACAAATTGATGCTATATCTTCCTCCTATTAAATTTCAAAATGCAGTTCTATAAACTTATTTTTGTTAAAGAACGTATGTTCAGTCTTATATTGGAGAGTTTTTTTTTCTTCAAGGATGCTATGAAATTATAGACACCTCGAAGGCAAACACTTTGTTTTATGCCCCCGAAAACTGGTCATAGTGGCTGTTGCAGAAATTTGACCATAGTTTTTGCCTTGAATTGAATTGACCATCTGGAGAAAAAACCTTTTTTTTTTTCTCAGTCTTCCTGTAAAAAGCTCCACCTTTTTAATCCACAGAAACATATATGCTCTAAAGTTACAGAATGCTTGCTTTCAATTCTCTTATTATCATTTCCTCTATCATTGGAATTATATGCTGGCCATTTTTCTAATTAATTGCTCTGCTCCAAACAGGTTATCAAACTTATCTTCCCCAGAAAGTCAAATGGTTACATTCTGGGCTTAGTCCCTCAGTTAAGCGCCAAGGTGCGTGGGAGACTGGGGCATTATTTCTCTAGGAATTTAATTGTGAAAAGAAACGGAACTCCAGAACTCAAAAGCATCTTCAGGTCAGAAAAGGAAAGACACATCGGGCTGTCTGGCTCCTGGAGACCATTTGAGGAGCAGAGGGAGAAAGATGCATTTTTCTTTAAAAGCAGGGAAAAATCGTTTTTCCTTATCCCTTACCTCTGCAGTGTCTGGATACTCATATAGGAAAAATTCCCATTAGCTTTCACTGTGTCACAACAAAGATAAGTCCTTGAACAAGGGGGAGCTGGCACACTTATATACTCAAAGTAATAAGAATTCTGTCTCTGACATAGAAAACATCATGTGCACATCAGAATAATATTAATAGAGGTCAATATTAAAAACTCAATACCATCTTAATAGGACTTTAAAAATATGTTTTACCTGAAGTTTTTCTGAGCAGAAGTAACAGGGTCTTCTAGTTCTTTCCCTAGTTTACTTGCATAACTTTTCCCTTCATTTTATTCAACTCTTTGATTAAATGTTCCTTTTTTTCCTTTCCCTTACACATGAAATGTTTTGATATAATTCATTTATTTATTTTCTGGTTTACCATGAACTTATAACTTGGTTGGTGTGAGGTACAAACAGAGAGAATGAGTAGTCACAGGAGAGACAATTTTGAAGACAAGACAAAGTATGTATGCTATACATTACAAATCATCATGTGGTTATGTTTTAGAAAACTAAAATTGGAAGCAATTAAAATAAAATATTGAACCAGGCATTTTTATTTTTCATGCATGTCTTACAAACGATGCTTATAAGACTTAACAGTGCCGTGACAATGAATACAATCATGAAATGGTTCCATTAAATGTTTTAATCACTTCCCATCTTGACTATTGCAATTAACTCCTTTATTGTCTTCTTAAATTCTTACTCTCTGAACATCAGGGGGTCCAAAATGTTGCAGAAAAGACTAGTTCTCTTTCTAATTATAGGGCACGAAATCTCGGCATTCTTTTGCTTGTATCCTCTTATTAATTCAGTGACAGAGCTGGAAGTTAAATTTGTCTCATTATATGACAGAGATGTAATGCATTTGCAGAAAAGTTTTAAAAGAGTATAGAAGAGTTATAGCATCAAGGAATGAAAAGAACAAATAATTTTAAAATATAAGAAAAACAAGGAAAGAAATTAATACATATAAGAAACATGCAGTCATGTTCAGAGTTTTAGATAAGAAGTGAAAAAGGAAACTTTAACTTGGAAAGATAAAAGTGGAATGTAGTCTTCATCAGTATGTTCTATTATACCAGACCTTGAGATTTGAAAAATAATAATTTTATAAGAGAAACAAAAAGGATAGTATGATAAAGTATCTTTCTTATAAATTATTATTTTTCAAATGCAGAGGTAAAGGCTTTAACATACATTTATAAAAGATCCATCAATATTTGTGAACCCCAGTTTAGCAAAGACTGTGCAGAGTTACAAAAATATATTAAATATTCAGAGTACGCTTTTTATTTTTCTTTTTTATTTTGAGGACATAGAGAACAATAGTGAACTTTTACTTACAGTTACAGCAGTGGAGTTCTTTATTCATCTTTTGATTCCATATGGCATTTACTTTTTCTAATTTTTAATTTCTACATGTCTACACTAAATATGATGCTAATGCAAATCTTTGTCATGTGTTCAATGTTATTCTTCACATAAATATTAAACTGATGTTATGACTGTGATTTTAAAGTTGACTTTGCATTTTCTAATGTGTGTACTGTATTATTTAACATTATTTAATTTGTTTGACTTTCAAATTATAAATATCCTTCATTTCCACCAATATTTTCAGTCAGCTGTGTTTAATTCAATATGCACTTAAGTAAAAAAAAAATACTTTTTTATATCATCAAACAGTAAGATAATTGATATTAAAACTTTCTATCTAAATTCAATGTAATAATTCTAAAACGTTTTGTGTTTACTTATTTAATTGCTTTGTTGTTGACACTTGTTATGTGCTTATACCCACATCCTTGTCATTTGTTGCTTTTATTATTTTTTTAATTTGAGCAAATTTTTTAGAAATACAATTTGATCTTATGTTTTCTTTTCCATGATATGATATTTAAATAGTTATTTGGGAGATGATTAATTTGTTTTTACTATGTCAGAATATATAATTGAGAATTTGCATTTATAAAAGGATTACTAGTTGATTTTTTTTCTATACAAGAAAAATACAGCTCATAAAATATCTAATTTTGAAAAGCAGACTGGAGGTTTCAGGGCCTTTTTTGCCTATGATAATCTTGAAGAATATTAGTTGCTTATTTTGAAAATGAGAGTTGAGGTTTCAGGGCTTTTTTGCCTGTGATAATCTTGAAGAATATTAGTTGCTTCCTTTGTTCTCCAATGTCTTGTAAAGTACTCAAATCGGTCTTATAACATCTGAAGTAAGGAAAGGGCTCAGTATGATGATCCCCAGCCTGGAGCTATTAATTTAATTATTGATACTTCATAGGTAAATTCTACTTAATCAAGGGGGAAAAAAACGGGAAGAAAAATATTTTATGAGCACGTAATATATGTAAAAGTGCTGCAGGTAATTAACTACATTGCCATGGAGAAGAGAGGGGAAGTCAAGAAAAATATGTCTAAAATAATCATTTAAACATTTGTGGCTGGGCAGGTTTTCATTTGGCCTTCCAGATAACAGCACAATTCTTGTTCAAAATATATTCATTGTTCTCAGCTACATGTCAGTGACTGGCAGTAATAAAAGCTGCCACACAATATGACTTGTGTCATTTTGTGCAAACTAATTTGTGGTCAAAAGAGAGTCACAAAGCATCCAGCTGGAATATAATTACTTGGTGATGATTATATAAAGAGTCAGTTAAGGCTGTGTCTTTGCAACCCATAGAGAAATGAAGATTTTATACTTATCAAGCTTATTAGATTGAAGTAAGAAAAAAAGTGAATTGCTTCGGATAGAATTATCTTTTAAGCGATTATGTAGCCTATCTGATCCATGCTCTGTTATACACTGTATTCTAAGAATGAGCACTGTTTGTATAAGTATGAATTTATTTTGCACTTACACAAATTTTTGAGAGACTATTAACAGTCATAATAATGTATAATATTATTTTCCTCCAATTCCAATGTTTTACATTATAAGGGGTTCTGTTTTTGAATAAACTGAACCAAAGTAAGGAAGAAAACCTTTTTAATTACAAAATTTTTAATATGAGACTTCTTATATTATTTAACACATGCTAAACAATGTGCATTCTGAATTGCTAAATGAATGTATTATACCCGTAATTTCCTAAACTACTATTTAAGACATACTTTGGTAAATGCTAAGCTAGAGAAATTCAGGATTTACTATCTGGCCCCATATTTTTGCCTGCCTTGAGATTTAAGTTGATTTTTCAGAAGATCTAACCCTGTTAGAGAAGCTGAATATGACCTATCCTAAATTTTTGTTAGGATTTTGAAACATATGATTATCACTTTGCCCTCACTACCATTAATTACAGTGTGCATACACACAAGCAACTGCATTTCTGCTAGTGCATAGCCTTCATTCTTGTGAAAAGATAGAGATGATAAAACCAATCAACCAAGAGAACAGACCAGCAAAATATTCAATAGAGAATAACCTACTAATGTAATTCACCATAGGTGCTATGGTAGACAGTGACTGGGTTGTTACTGTAGATTAGGTAATATTTTTGTCTGAGGGGATGATAAAAAGAAGCTAACTATGTGAGGCTTAGGGTGTGTCAGGATCCAAGCAGGCACACAGAAACAGCAATCTTTATTTTAACAGAAATAATTTAATAAAAGGAATTGGTTAAATAGACATGGGTGGATAGTAATGTAACCACCTGATAGGTTCATCTTGCCTGTTGCCCAGATACAGCCAATTTATTAAGACAGGAGAATTGCAGTAGAGAAAGAGTATAATACACATAGAACAGCTAAATGAGAGACCGAGTTTTATTATTTCTCAAATTAGTCTCCCTGAAAATTCAGAGGCCAGAGGTTTTAAAGACAATTCAGCTGTCAGGGTGCTAGGAAATTGGGAGTGCTGACTGGACAGGTCAGGGAAGAAATCACAGGGAGGCAGAGCTTGTCTTCTTGTGCTTAGTTTCTGGGTGGGGGCCACAAGACAGCATGAGCAAGTTTACCAGGGTGGTACCGGCTGGTCCGTCAGAATGCAGGGTCTAAAAAAATATCCGCCACACCAATCTTAGGTTTTACAATAGTTATGTTATCCATAGGAGGAATTAGGGAGGTTAGGAATCTCATAACCTCTGCCTGCATGACTCCTGAGCCATAATATCTAATCTTGCAGCTAATTTGTTGGTTTTACAAAGGCAGCCTGGTCCCTAAGCATGAAGGGGTTTGTTTTAGACAAAGGCTGTTATCATCTTTGTTTTAAAGTTAAATTATAAACTGGGCCGAGCATGAAGGCTTACTCCAGTAATCCCAGCACCCTGGGAGGCAGGGGCGGTCCAATTGCTTGAGCCCAGGAGTTTGAGACAGGCATGATGGTGTGTGCCTGTAGTCCCAACTACTCAGAAGGCTGAGGTGGGGGGATCTCTTGAGCCCAAGATGTAGAGGTTAGAGCGAGCCATGAGCAGGCCACTGCACACCAGCCTGGGCAATAGAGTGAGACTGTGTCTCAACAAACAAACAAAAAACAAACAAACAAACAACAGAAGACTATAAACTATAAATTCCTCCTATAGTTAGCTCAGCCTAACCGCAGGAATGAACAGGGCAGTTTGGAGGTTAGGAGCAAATGGAGTGGATTAGGTCAGATTTTTTTCACCGTTGTAATTTTTGCAAAGATACTTTCAGTAAAATCATAAAGAAAATATTGAGCTAACACAGAAAATATAATTTCAAAAACACAGCTACCACCCTTAAAGATAGAGGAAACAAGGGAAAAATGGGGACACTCAGAACCTGGAAGCTTGGAGGAAGCACCCACATAGCTGACAGAGCACTGCATAGCTGGCATTGCTACCATGGGAACTTAGAGGAAGGAACTGTCAGAGCGGGTACTCAGACCTCTAAGGACAAGATGAATTTCCCTAGTACCTCAGAAGAGATCAGTTTTGTATTTCTGCATAACAAACTACCATGTCCAGAGTTTGTTTCTTCCTGTGGGTTCTTGGTCTCGCTGACTTCAAGAATCAAGCCGCAGACCTTCGTGGTGAGTGTTACAACTCTTAAAGATGGTGTGTCCGGAATTTGTTCCTTCAGATGTGTCCGGGGTTTCTTCCTTCTTGAGGGTTCATGATCTCGCGGACTTCAAGGATGAAGTTGCGGACCTCTGCAGCAAGTGTTACAGCTCTTAAAGGTGGCGTGGACCCAAAGAGTGAGCAGCAGGAGGATTTATTGTGAAGAGCAAAAGAACAAAGCTTCCACACCGTGGAAAGGGACCAGAGCAGGTTGCTGCTGCTGGCTGGGGTGGCCAGCTTTTAGTCCCTTATTCGACCCCACCCACATCCTGCTGATTGGTCCATTTTACAGAGCACTGGTTGAGTCCATTTTAAAGAGTGCTGATTGGTCCATTTTACAGAGTGCTAATTGGTGTGTTTACAATCCTTTAGTTGGACACAGAGCACTGATTGGTGCCTTTTTACAGAGTGCTGATTGGTGCATTCACTATCCTTTAGCTAGACACAGAGCACTGATTGGCGCATTTTTACAGAGTGCTGATTGGTGCGCTTACAATCCTTTAGCTAGACACAGAGCACTGATTGGTGTGTTTACAATTCTCTAGCTAGACAGAAAAGTTCTCCAGGTCCCCACTTGGCCCAGGAAGTCCAGCTCACTTCACTTCTCATGACCATGAACTTGCAGCTTAAAACAACACTCATTTCTTTTCCCACAGTCCTGTAAATCAGAAATCTGGGCAAGCTCATCTACATTTTCTCCTTGAGTTCTCACAAGGCTAAAATTAAAATATACTCCAGCTAGATTCTTATCTGGAGGATCTGGGGAAGAGTCTCTTCGAGTTCATTAATGTTGTTAATAGAATCCAGTTCCTCTGGCTGTGGATCCGAGCCCCCTGTTTTCTTGAAGGCTATAAGCTAGGAACTGCTTTTAGCTTCTAAATATCCCTTTCATTCCTTATCACTGGCCCCCCTCTATCTTTAAGCTGGCAAAGGCGTACCAAACCCTCCTTATTCTTTGAATCCTTTTGATTTCTCCTTCTGCATTCCTCCCTCAGCTTCTAAATATTTCTATTATTTGATTAGGAATGCCCAGAACATCTTTCCTTTTTAAGATTAACTATGCCATATAACACAACACAATTACAGGAGTAATACCACATTTATGAGTTTATGAACTATAGGGCAGACTCATAGGGACTGTATTTGTTTTAAAGGGCTGTACGAAAAATACCAAAGTACCAAAACCTGAATAGTTTAAGCTAACAAAAATCTGTTCTCTCACAGTTGTGCACACAAGAACTTCAAAATTTAGGTGTTGGGCAATATTTCTGAAGGAAATCAAAATATTTGACCTCAAATGTATTTTTAATGTATTTTGAGATGGCTGCCACAAGTCCAGCAGACTAAAGTAGCCCTGCAAAGCTGCCTTTTGTGGGGGAAATTTGCAACTGTAGAGAATCTAGATTAACACAGCAGGCCTTCTCTTGTCTGGATCTACGAGAGATTAACTGAGTCTGACACCTTTAAAAATCTGAAAGAAACATTTACTATAAGTTCTGTGTGGTTTCATCTACATGACAAGACCAACTTGCTAGCCAAGCCTCCTCTTCTCCTCCTCTCATAACTTCTCTTCCCACTATAATCTGGTTTACCATCATAAGCTGTTGTTTTTGCCATGCTCTGAGCCTGTGTATTTTCTATAACCTCAAGATGGCATAGACATTTCTGTACTTAATTGAGGCGTTGGGTCTACTTTCTGAAGGTTATCTTGTAAACCAGTTAAGTAAATTTGTGTACCTTTCTTCCTAATCTGCCCTTTGTGAGTTGATTTTTCAGCAAGCCATCAGAGCATTTTCAGGAACATTCAGGAACCTACAGTTCTTACTGAAAGTCTCTGAGAATGTAAACAAGTACACCCATTTTTCCAAGAAAAAGAGAATGAGATCTTTTAAATTATTTTTTCTCTTTCCTCCATTTCCCCCGCCCACTCCTTCCTACTTAGCCCTTTAGAAATGTAATTATAACCTTTTATCTCCCTTTCATCAGACACTCCTTACAGAACAAGTTCATCTGCAACTTTTACAACCTAGTTCTGCCTTTGACTCAAAGATACCAACTTGACTCCCTGGTAGGTAAGGCACCAAAGTGAGTATGCAACCTGTACCTGCTCACGTCCTCCTCTTCATTCCACTCATGCCATGTGTCCTTATAAAATTGCGTGCTCTCTGCTCCAAAAGTGAAGCAGTACCCTTAAGACAGAAAGCCTTTACTTCTTCCTCTAAACAGCTAACCAAGGAGGCGAATGATCTCTATAATGAGTATTAAAAAGCACTGCTCAGAGAAATCCAAGAAGACACAAACAAATGGAAAAAACATCCCTTACTAATGGAGAGGAAGAATCAATATCATTAAAATGACCATACTGCCCAAAGCAATTTCCAGATTCAAAATATATATATGATATATATTATATATCATATATGATATATAATATATATCATATATGATATATAATATATATCATATATGATATATAATATATATCATATATGATATATAATATATATCATATATGATATATAATATATATCATATATGATATATATTATATATCATATATGATATATATTATATATCATATATCTTATATATTATATATTATATATCTTATATATTGTGTATATATATATTATATTATATTATATTATATATTGTATATATATATTATATATTATATTATATATTGTGTATATATTGTGTATATATAATATATTTAGATATATATATGTGTATATATAGGTGTATATACATATAGGTATATGTGTGTGTATATTCACCCAGTAATGGAATTGCTGGGTCGAATGGTAGTTCTGCTTTTAGCTCTTTGAGGAATCACCACACTCCTTTCCACATGGTTGAACTAATTTACTCTCTCACGAACAGTGTGTAAGTGTTCCCTTTTCTCTACAACCTCACCAGCATCTGTTATTATATATATTATATATTATATATGTACTCAGAGGAATATAATATATATTATATTATATATATAGTATTCCTCTGAGTATATATGCTATATATACTCTGTAGCATATATATACAGCATATATACTCTGTAGCATATATATACAGCATATATACACAGCATATATGCTCTGTAGCATATATACACAGCATATATGCTCTGTAGCATATATATATATACAGCATATATACTCTGTAGCATATATATATACAGCATATATACTCTGTAGCATATATATACAGCATATATATTCTGTAGCATATATACAGCATATATACTCTGTAGCATATATATACAGCATATATACTCTGTAGCATATATATACAGCATATATACTCTGTAGCATATATATACAGCATATATACTCTGTAGCGTATATATACAGCATATATACTCTGTAGCACATATATACAGCATATATACTCTGTAGCATATATATACAGTATATATGCTCTGTAGTATATATACAGTATATATACTCTGTTGTATATATATACACTATACTCTGTTGTATATATATACAGTATATATACTATATGTACTATACTCAGAGGAATATAAATAATCCTACCATAAAGACACATTGACACAAATGTTCATTGCAGCACTATTTACAATAGTAAAGACATGGAATCAACCTAAATGCCCATCAATGACACATTGGATAAAGAAAACGTGGTACATGTATACCATAAAAAGTACTATGCAGCCATGAAAAAGAACAAGATCATGTCTTTTGCAAGAATATGAATGAAACTGGAGGTTATTATCCTCAACAACTAATGCAGGAATAGAAAAACAAATACTCGCATATTCTCACTTATATATGGGAACTAAATGATGAGAAGTTATGAACACAAAGAAGAAAACAACAGACATTGGAGTCTGGGTGTGGACAGTGGAGGGTGGGAGGAGGGAGAGGAGCAGAAAAGATAACTATCTGGTACTGGGCTTAATACCTGAGTGATGAAATAATCTGTACAACAAACTCCCATGACATGATTTACCTATATAACAAACCTTCACATGTTCCCCGAACATCAAATAAAAGTTAAAAAATATAAAATTAGAAAAAAATAAAATAAAATAGCTTTTTTAAAAAGTCACTCGCTTTACACCAGACCTCACTCTTGTTAAATCAACTCCACCAGCAGCAATCAACTGAACGTGCATTTCAATTTTTAGAGAGAGTCTGTTTCATAGCTATTCTCAGAGTCTGTTTCTGGAGTTGGTGGAAATCCTTGGTGTTAGGTGGTTTGTAGCTGTACAACTGCAATTTCTGCGTCATCACATGGCTATCTTCCCTCTGTCTGTGTCTTCACTTGATGTTCTCTTCTCTGTGTGTACCATCTGCTGTGTCTTTTTTCCTCTTTTTATGGGGACAGTAGTCAAATTGTATTAAGGTCCCACCTGTGAAAGGAAAATATCTTGGGCCCCCAAAATCACTAAGGAAAACTCAAGCTGGAAACTGCTTAGGGCAAACCTGCCTCCTAATCTATTCAAAGTTATTCCTCTGCTCACTGAGATAGATGCGTATCTGATTGCCTCCTTTGGAAAGGCTAATAAGTAACTCAAAAGAATATGTCTTAACTATCTGTGACCTGGAAGCTCCCTCATGGCTTTGAGTCTTCCTTTCTTTGCTTCAAGTTGTTCCACCTTTCCAGACCGAACCAATGTACTTCTTACATATATTGATAGTTGTCTCATGTCTTCCTAAAATGTATGAAACCAAGCCATGCCCAGACCACCTTGGGCACATGTCACAGGACTTCCTGAGGCTGTGTCATGGGTGCATCCTCAACTTTGGCAAAACAAATTTTCTAAATTAACTGAGACCTGTCTCAGATTTTCTGGGTTTGTGGCAGGCCAGGTTTCACTAATGCAGGCCTCCATCACAACTGTTTCAGAACTGACCGAGTGGTTAAGTTAAACATCAAAAGCTGAAAAAGCTAGTGCTCTTATACCAAGGCTGGAATGTAACAAAAGTCTATCAAGAGTTTTGCCTAAGCCTTTTCTGGGCCTTAAAGCATGACAAAATAATAAATGAATTCTTAACAGGATCCATTTAGGATTAAACAAGTTTTAATTGTGGTCTAAAGAGACTCCCTAGGCCTCCACAAACAAGTATATTGGAGGTCTGAAGGAACTCCCCAAACCTGCATGATTTAGCAGGAGACAAGATAAGGGTAATCACCCCACCACTTAGACCCATTTAGATTAAGTAAACATACCTAGGCTCCAAAAGAAGGTCTTCAGGACTCAGACCTTAGTTATAGATTAAAATAAGTTAATCACTTATGTATTTGATGAATGTACACTTAATACATGCAGACATATCGTTTAGAAGGTATATAAGCTCTGGAAAACTTTGTAATTTTGAGTTGGTCTGGCCATAATTTCTGGGCCTTCTCCCTGTAACTGGTTACAGAAATAAAAACTCTCTTCCTCCCCAGTTCATCTGCATCTCGTTATTGGGCCACGAGAAATAGCAGCTCGATCCTCAGTTTGGTCCAGTAACAGGTTCACAAACCCTGTGTCAAAGTGACTTTATTTTAACTGGCATCTTAATTGCATCTACAGGGACTCTGTTTCCATATAAGACTATACAGGCACCAGGGATTAGGACTTCTCTATAACTTTTTGGAGGACATAATTCAACAAACACCCAAGATCATTCCTAAAAATTCTGGCTATTACAGGAAGGAAAAAAGCTGGATTTGTAAATATGAAAAGAAGCTAGAAATTGGAGGTTAAAAACAACAAACTTAAATTGTTACCAAAACACTAGGTTTTAGGACCACCATTCATATCAGCAACAGCTGATATGAATAGGAGGCCAACACTAAAAAGGTATATCTTTTTCTCCAGCTTTCTAGTATCCATATAGTACTTGCTATTGTCAAAAACAAAATAGGGGTCTACCTAGCAAAAGAGAAATGCAGCCTGCATTGGCCCAGGTCAGTCATTACATGGAAGAGCATAGCAGAACACAGAAGGATGGGTTTGGAAAGGAGAAAGAATAATTTAATAACTGGTACAAGGAGAACACCACAAACCAAGCTGAGAGCTAATTTAAAGGCCGAAACATGGGAATCCTTTGGCATGTTTGAGAAACAGAAAAAATCTAATTTTATTTATCTGTAGTAAAAAAGAAAGGCAAAACAGAAAAAAAAAGGAAAACGATTTACAAAGACATTTCAGTAGTCACAGCAAAGGGTGACTGTACCTTCAGTAAGAGTACTCATAGTATTTACCAAGATGGTCTTAACTTCCCCTGAGTTTGACTAAACTTTAGTCACGCTTCTTTCTGACTATAGGTCTCTACTCCCTTTTCTTAAAACACTTACTTTAGAAAACTTGGAATTGTAAATTCTTTTTACGCCTCTTTGAGATGTAAATAATCTACAACTCTGAAATATCTTTTTCAAGGAGTTGAGAGTCATCTTTTGAAATGTAATCATCAAGAAAGATAAGACTCTTGTCTCTCTATGGGAGGGTAAGACCCTAGCTTTGATAAGAGACAATTAGTAAATACAGATGGCTGAGTACCATTAACCTTCTTAAGAATAATGGAAAGCAAACATAATACACCTTTATTCTCATAGTCTTGAATAATGTGTGGTCTGTTTAACTGACCAGGTGCAATTTTTCTTTTACACTGTAGACAAAGAGATATAATGGAATTTGGAATGTTGTTTGGGGGATAGACATGCTGATAAATTACACATGGGGATAAAATGAAATAGAGGAATAAAAGCTATAACCTAGATTTTTGAATTAGACAACTGGATGAATGGCTGTCATTTGCTGTAATGAATAAAACTTAGCAAGTAGATTTAGACAAGATAATCAGCAGTTCTCCATTGCTTATTTTAATTTTGAGATGTTTACTAGCCTTCCAACTGTTTATATCAGATTGACAATTGGATATGCAAATCTTGAATCAGGAGGAGTAGCCAGAGGTGGAGATATAATTTTTGAGTTATCAGAATACAAGAGTATTAGTAGCCAATCCAGGAAGAATGTTTAGATAAAAGAAAAAGCAACACAAGACAGAATACCTGGGGTATTCCTTACAACCAAAGATTCCTAAATAGAAGTTCTATCTTTAATATTATCAGCAAAATTTTCCTCAGTTAGATGGGAAGTCCAGAGAGGTATTCTAATAGTTTTAGAACATGGAATCTTGCCCTTGCTCTACGTATTCATTCAAGCTGTCTTCATTCAATATCTGGCAATATACTTTGCTCACAGGAACTCAAGAGGTGAGGTGAGGATATTTTGCCTCTTAAATTTGTCCTAATGTTTTTAAATTTATATTAGAGATGGAGTGATTCTTAAATTTTTTAAATCTAGTTTATTTTTACATTAAAATGTCCAATACTTGACATTTAATTAAGAATTTTAATTCATTCATGTTAATGATTAGTTGATGTTAATTAATTATAATTTTTTCCAGATGTTTAAATTCAAAAATGTTACATCAGCCCCTTGTTTTTTCAAGAAATCTTTGAGGGGAAGGGTATCCATACAGCTTTGTATCTGTAGAAGTTTGATTTGAAAGGTGGGAGGTTGAGGAAGAGGGAATCTGTAATAGACGAGGCTCTTCAGCACAAACAGGCCTTAGGGGTAATAGTGCTGCTACAACATCATTACAGTAGTGGGAGGTGACAGCGTGCTGGCAGCCCTCACAGCCCTCGCTCGCTCTTGGCACCTCCTCTGCCTGGGCTCCCACTTTGGCGGCACTTGAGGAGCCCTTCAGCCCGCCGCTGCACTGCGGGAGCCCCTTTCTGGGCTGGGCTGGCCAAGGCCAGAGCCGGCTCCCTCAGCTTGTGGGGAAGTGTGGAGGGAGAGGCACGGGTGGGAACCCGGGCTGCACGTGGTGCTTGTGGGCCAGCATGAGTTCCAGGTGGGCATGGGCTTGGCGGACCCCACACTCAGAGCGGCTGGCTGACCCCACCGGCCAGGGCAGTGAGGGGCTTAGCACCTGGGCCAGCAGCTGCTGTGCTCAATTTCTCACGGGGCCTTAGCTGCCTTCCCATGGGGCAGGGCTCGGGACCTGCAGCCCGCCATGCCTGAGCCTCCCCCGCCCTCCATGGGCTCCTGTGCCACCCAAGCCTCCCCGATGAGAGCCGCCCCCTGCTCCACAGCGCCCAGTCCTATCGACCACCCAAAGGCTGAGGAGTGCGGTTGCACTGGCGCGGGACTGGCAGGCAGCTCCACCTGCAGCCCCCGTGCGGGATCCACTGGGTGAAGCCAGCTGGGCTCTTGAGTCTGGTGGGGACATGGAGAACCTTTATGTCTAGCTAAGGGATTGTAAATACACCAATCAGCACTCTGTATCTAGCTCAAGGTTTGTAAACACACCAATCAGCACCCTGTGTCTAGCTCAGGGTTTGTGAATGCACCAATTGACACTCAATCTAGCTAATCTGGTGGGGACATGGAGAACCTTTGTGTCTAGCTCAGGGATTGTAAATGCACCAATCAGCGCCCTGTCAAAACAGACCACTCGGCTCTACCAATCAGCAGGATGTGGGTGGGGCCAAATAAGAGAATAAAAGCAGGCTGCCCGAGCCAGCAGTGGTAACTCACTCCGGTCCCCTTCCACACTGTGGGAGCTTTGTTCTTTCTCTCTGCAGTAATCTTGCTGCTGCTCACTCTTTGGGTTCACACTGCCTTTATGAGCTGTAATACCCACCGCAAAGGTCTGCAGCTTTACTCCTGAAGCCAGCGAGACCACGAACCCACCGGGAGGAACGAACAACTCCAGACGCGCCGCCTTAAGAAGGCGAACCCACCAGAAGGAAGAAACTCCAAACACATCTGAACATCAGAAGGAACAAACTCCGGACACACTGCCTTTAAGAAATGTAACACTCACTGCGAGGGTCCACGGCTTCATTCTTGAAGTCAGTGAGACCAAGAACCCACCAATTCCGGACACAGAAGCAGTAAGCAGGGAAAGCATAGATAAGACACATGGGGCACTTATAAAAATCTAAAAAGCTTTTAAGTGTCATTTGAAGTTTGATGGGAGGAATTATCAGCAGAACACAGTCTTAATTCAAAGATTTCATGGATGTGGACCACACAGAAACTGACACTTTGCTGACCCTGGGAGAGGGTCAAGAGAAAGCTCTGTGTGTCAGCAGGAGAATGCCCTCAACCTCCATCTCCATGATCTTCTTTGTTTTAACTTTGAAAGCTCCACTGAGAGTGCTCACCCCTACTACCCCTGCTGCCCACTTCCTCTGTTCCTATGCATGCTCTGTTGAGTGTTTCTGAACAAACAAAACTTTAGGCTGAGCTTCTTAGAGTCAGTTGATTCTCTCCCTCTTAGTGAAATTTTTTCTAACTGACAGAATTACCATCAGTAATCCAATCGAAAATCTCATCATCAGGATGTTACCAAACTTCAGAGATTTTTACACTCAGTGTATTAGTGTCTATGAATTTTTATCATCTTTCTTCTCTCTATCCTTCTACTCACTACTTCTTTCCAAACTCAATTTAGCCACGTGAGTTATGTTGGAAGAATTACGTCTGCTGGACTCAGTTTGAGAAATTGTACCTTCTTTGTGAGGACTAATCTCTGATTTTTAAATCTTGTCCAAATTTCTATCTAAGGGGTCTGGAGAGTCATGACCTACAAACCATAAATTCTCATCAGATGGGTTTCAATTCACCAGTATATTGTGACTTACTTTCCAGTCTGACTCTGGCGTAACATTAAATGACAAAGAAGAAAGTCAAAATATTTTACCCCAACATGTTTTTTGGCCATATTTTGAAATGGCCCTGCAAAGCTGTCCTTTGTGGGTGAAAATTTACATCTGTAAAGGATCTCTATTAACATAGCTAGATCTTTTCTTCCAGGCCCTCCCAATCCTGAAGAGATGAATTAAGAGTCTAGAAACTTTTAGAGGTCTGAATAGGAAACATTTGTCATCTATTGTCTCTAAGGGCAGCCACTATAAGATTTCAAAAGAACCTTGGTCTCCACAATCTTTTATCTTAACCTGAACATTTCCTTTCTATTGATCCCGGGTCTTTAGACAAACTCAACCAATTGTCAATCAGAAAATGCTTAAATTTACCTATAGCCTGGAAGCCCCCTCTTTGAGTTGTCCTGCCTTTCTGGACCAAATCAATGTATTCCTTAAATGTGATTTATTGATGTCTCACACCTTCCTAAAATGTACAAAACCAAGCTTCACCCTGACCACCTTGGACACATGTTCTTAGGACCTTGACTTCAGTGCTGTGTCACCGGCCATGGTAACTTATATTTGGCTCAGAATAAATATCTTCAAACATTTCACAGAGGCTGGTCATGGTGGCTCACACCTGTAATCACAGCACTTTTGGAGGCCAAGGTGGGCGGATCACTGGAGGTCAAGAGTTCAAGACCAGCCTGGCTAAAATGGTGAAACCCCATCTCTATTATATATACAAAAATTAGCCGAGTGTGGTGGTGCATGCCTATAATCCCAGCTACTTGGGAGGCTGAGGCAGATGAATCACTTGAACCCAGGAGGCAGAGGTTTCAGTGAACCAAGATCTAGCCGCTGCACTCCAGCCTGGGCAACAGAGCCAGACTCCATCTCATAAAAAAAAAAAATATATATATATATATTTATATATATATTTTTATATATATATTTATATATATTTTTATATATTTTTTATATATATTTATTTATATATATATATACACACACACATTTTTGTATTTTATGCTATATATATATATATAAACAGAGTTTGACTCTTTTCATCAACATTTAACACTGGGCAATAGTGAATCTTTGTTTTCCCCTTTGGTCTAAGGAACTATGTATTATGAAATTAATTGTGCTCACCCCTTCCCCAATTTATATGTTGAAGTCTTAACCCACAGTACCTTGGAATATGACTGTATTTGGAGATTTGGTTTCTAAGAAGTTTATTTA
The DNA here is from genome assembly GCF_029281585.2 of Gorilla gorilla gorilla. NCBI lineage: Eukaryota > Metazoa > Chordata > Mammalia > Primates > Hominidae > Gorilla > Gorilla gorilla. The sequence goes on along the minus strand of NC_073227.2, from coordinate 42,546,816 downwards.
GGTAAAATGAGATCATATGGGTAGACCCTAAATCATATAACTGGTGTCCTCATAAGAAGAGCAGATTAGAAATAAGATATGCAGAAAGGGAAGACCATGTGAAGACCAAGGGAGAAGGTGACCATGTATGCACCAATGACGGGGTCACAGAATAAAATCAATCCTGCTTACAGCTTTATCTTGGACTTCTGGCCTCCAGAATTATGAGAAAATAAAATTGTGTTATTTAAGCCACACTGTCTTTGGTACTATGTTATGCCAGCCCTAGTAAATTAATACACTATACTACTTGCAGTATGGTGTATCTGCTAAGAATACTCAAGTCATATTGTTTTTTTTCAAATCTTGGTTCTGTCATTTACTCCTTATGTGATTGTGGGATAGTGACTTAATACTTAAATCTTAAGCACTTGTTTTTAAAATTATATAATAGCTGAAACAATCTATGTAAAATTAATAGCATATGTGAGAGCCAAATAAATTTTACCTGTTGTCATTATTATGACTCATTGGTCCCCTCTTATCTGTGGTTTCATTTTCCATGGTTTCGGTTACCCACAGTCAACTGTGGCCCAAAAATAGGAAGTGGAGAATTTTAGAAATAAACAATTAAAAACTTTTAAATTGCATCCTATTCTCAGTATCATGAGGAAATCTCCTGCCATCCCACCAGGGTTGTGAACCAACCCTTTGTCCAGTGCATTAACACTGTCTACATTAGCCGCTGAGTCGCTGTTTCTGTTATCAGATTGACTGCTGTGGCACCTCAGTGCTTGTGTCCAAGTAACCCTTATTTGACTTAGTCGTTCTATTTTATTATTTGTTATTGTTGCTCTCTTACTGTGCCTAATTTGTAAATTAAACTTCACCATAGGTATGTATGTCTAGAAAAAAACAAAGTATATGTAAGATTCAGTTCTATTCATGCTTTCAGGCAACCACTGGGGTTCTTAGAACATATCCTGCACAGATAAAAGGGGACTACGGTACTGTTATTATTTAGTAAAAATAGCTTTTATGAAAACTGAAATGATTACATGCCACAAAATGGATTCTGGCATTCTAAAATTATCAGGTGTCATGTTATTATTAGCTCTATTTTAAATCTTTGCTTCAACTCCAGACAATTAACAAGTATTTTAGTTTCAGTGTGAATTGATCTAATGATAAGATTATGTCACTGAAAAGTAAACAGGAAGAAGAGCAAGGGCAAGTCACTTCTTCCACTTTTAGAAAATGTAACACCTGTATAGAAATCTCCATGACACAGATTAAATTAAAGAGGAAAAAATGATAGCAGGGAACATAGAGCACTGATTCACCACTGTGCTGCCAGTGTCCATTACTCTAATCAATAAAACAAGATAGTAGGTCTTAAAAACTGTGATTTGATTAATTTGAAAAAAAAAGTTGTAGGGGGAGAATGTGAGAGAGGACCATGTTGAAGATTCAGATTAAGAATACATTTCTGAAAATTATTTAATATAGAAAACAGGAAAATAATTTTTAAAGGGGCCTCACATATATAGGAAGTATATAGCTGTCACTGCTTGAACGAATATATTATTACACACCAAGTCTCTCGAAATATCTTTCGTGATACAGACAGTTTTTATCCACAACACACACAATCTCTTTTCTTTCATGTTGTTATACTCCACATGTACTCAGTTTTCAGGGCTATGGTAGGATGTTTTTCATATGTTTATTCCAATAAACTTGTTTTGAAGATAATGGTTTTGGAAGGATAGAAAATAAATATGTTTACTTTACTTGTCTATAGATTTGTATTCATATGGATTTATGCAAGTAATATCATGATGTGACTGGCACAATTAATAATTACCCAAAAATGTCTATGTCTTAAGTTCTGGAAAGTGTAAATATGTTAGATTACATGGCAAAAGAGAATTGGGGTTGCAGATAGAATTGAGATTGCTCTTCAGCTGATCTTGAGATAGAAAAATTATCCTGATTATCTTGAAAAAGAACTCCCTCAATATAATGTAAGCCACATACGTAAACTTACATTTTATAATAGCAGCATTAAAAACATAAGTGGACACATCTATTTTAAAGGCAGGTAATTTTATCATAAATGTCATAAGAACTAAAAAGAAGTTGCCTCTAAATATATAGATCAGTGATGCTCAATCAATATAATGTAAGCCAGATACGTAAACTTACATTTTATAAAAGCAGTATTAAAAACATAAATTGACTCAAATAAATTAAGACTAAACATATATTTTACCTAACGCAGTATAGATGTGCCTTTGCTTTACTTATTTTTCCTAAACCATTTTAATTCTTTTTAAAACTCAGGAACATACAGTGACAACATACAGACAAATTCTCTTCCAACATCTACATCATTTCTCTTTCCTAGTTTGATCACTGAGCCACTGGTATGTTCATAATATTCTACTCTTCTCAAGTATACTGGCTCTTGAATTTCCCAATTATTTCACATATATGAAGTATGTCTACTTAGAATTGCAGATCTGAGAGGTTAAACACTATTCACTCGAAGTAGTTTATGAAATATCTATTATATAGCACATATTGTGGGTAGATAGAACCATCAGTGAACTTAATGGCTATTATTAATGCTGAAACATAGCACCTTTTTCAATCCAAAAGTAGCTGCATATCTTTTTTTTTTTTTAAGAAAGGAACTAGAATTGTCAGGAAAGAAAATCACTAAAGTTGACTTCTGTTGTAGTAAGCACATGTCTTCTTCTTGAGCAGAAGACTGAATGTTAGAAGCTTAATGTTAATCTGTAGGAAAGCAAATTAATGGTTTATTAATCTTATAATATTCAGAATACTCTTCCTGTGGTGTCTGCAGGTACTATTTTAGGGTGAAAAAGACAGTGGTAGAAATAGTAAAGTGCTATTCTAGGAGAATTTTTAACTGGTGAGTACATTATATGTGTATAATAATCAGAATCACTGGTGATGGTAGAATGATCACATGAACAACCTCTATTAATGACTTCTCTGTATCTCCACCCTTTGCCCTGTCTTCTCCAACTCTGACACTGGTCATGGCCATATAATGCATTTTGTCTAATGGAGTCTTAGCAAACATATAGAAGCTTAAAATAGATGTGTCTGTTTAGGCTTTTCCTGTTGCAAAGTTTGGACTTTCACTTTTGCTCCTCAACACAGCTGCTAGGACATGGCTGGCCTAGTGTATTGTAGGTTGAGGCACATGCCTGTGCACTGAGTTTCTTCAGTTGTCACAGCCAAGGCTATCCTAGACAACCTGACAGCTAGTTTACTGCCAAATCTAGGAAAGTGCACTAAGAGAACAGTGGACAGTAGACCTAATAAAACTTTTGTTGATATGCCCAATTTTCCCATTTATGCCTGTAATGGTTAATATTGAGTGTCGTCTTGAGTGGATTGAAGGATGCAAAGTATTGCTCCTGGATTTGTCTGTGAGGGTGTTGCCAAAGGAGATTAACATTTGAGTCAGTGGACTGGGAAAGGCAAAACCACCCTCAATCTGGATGGGCACCATCTAATCAGCTGCCAGCACAGCCAGAATAAAAGAAGGTGGAAGAACATGAAAAGACGAGACTAGTTTAATCTTCTGGCCTATGTTTTTCTCCCAGGCTGGATGCTTCCTGCCCTTGAACATAGAAATCCAAGTTCTTCAGCTTTGGGACTCAGACTGGTTTCCTTGCTCCTCGGCTTGCAGACGGCCTATTTTGGGACTTCACCTAGTGACTGTATGAGTCAATATTCCTTAATAAACTCTCTTTCATATATACATCTATCCTATTAGTCCTGTTTCTCTAGAGAACCCTAACTAATACAATGTCCTAAAGTGGTCTCATAAATTTCTTACATGGTAGATAAATATGTGTAATAAAATATGTTGTGTTTTGGGGACCAACCAAGGTTGAAAGGTAGTCACTATCTTTTAGACAGAACCTTCACACCAGTTATAATAAAGGGCAATTCCATTTCTTGCTCACTATTTTCATCTGTTCTTCTAAGTCTGTTTTATATTCTAAAAGACAAAACTCACGTTCACAATTCACGTTAGAATCCTAAATGGTAAGTAAAATTGGCTGGGTAGGGCTTTCCCAAGAGAGAACCACATAGAATTATGCCAAGCAGCAAAGAGAGAAGCATGCAGTTCTGTTCTTCCAAGAGGTGAGACATCATTCTCCTCAGGCTTAGTCCTGGTTGCGGCTGCTCACACAACAGATAATATGACACACTCTTTTAGTTATACTTACTGTTTCCAAGTCCTTGCAATTGTTGGTATAAGATTCTGACTTTTAATAGCTGCCAGTGAGTGTACCTCACAACTATATTCAGGATTGTATCACCAGTTTGGTGATGATAATGAGATCTACATGGGGATTTGCAGGGTTAGGCTTGGCCCCCACGCTTCTTGTGGAAGCGGAAACAATTCTTATCCTCTTTCCTTTATAAGCTTTGGATAAATTTTATTATGTCATTTCTAAGCTACTCATTCAAAGAGGAAGAAGAATGTCATCCCGAAAAGCAGAAGAGGACATTATTTATTTAATATGTATAAATAATTACAAGGTGGAAAGAAATCTTCACTCTCTAAAGAGAAGATGATATATGGCTTCCCATATGTGATGCCACAGTAGCACATGTGAATATCAAGACATCATTCTAGAACTGTGGCCTATTTTCTCCACCTTTTACATTTATCACATCTTTAGAGATTTATAGTCTCTGAATTTCAGATTTTAAAAGTGTAGTGGCTATAACCATGAATAAAATATGCTGGTGTACAAGTTATTAATCTCTCTTGCTCTTCTGGCACTTGAGTGGGGTCTAGCTAAATTTAGATGATAGCGTAGTCATTCTGTACTACCATTTCTATTTCAAATCCTTTATCACAACTTTTTAAAATAAGCTTTCAGGTTTGTTTGGATAACTGCTCCAGAATTTTAGCAAGTCCATTTCTTTTCTCAGTGCTCTGAAAGACTGAAATGGGTAATGAGAAATGTTCACTCTTGAGAAAAAAACAAATTCGATTTAAAATGTTAAGAAACTGGTATTTATGTCAGATGAGGAAAAGGGTGAGTATCAAATGCAGCAAAATGCAATAAGATGCATTAAGTCAATTTTAATATACAGCAGATGGGGAGCTATAAATTCTAAATGATTTTAGGTGCAGTGCCTGAAGCATAACATGCTCATAGTTTTCCAAGTAAGATTAAATTTTAATAATATTTCCTTGTAAGTATGCTAGAATCAAACTGATTTAGATTCTAGTACTATCACAAAGATAGTCTCAAATTTTCAATTCATTTTTACTTATTGTCAGTTATGAACCGCATATATGAATTTCTGTGTATTTAGTCTCCCTTCCAAGAGCATTTCATTATGTAAAAATAGATATACAATTATAATGCTAAAAGAAATACAGAATTATAAGCAAATTTCTTGCATTTTTTGAAAATATGATATATTCCTTAATACAAGTTTGGAAATGTAACATAATGATATCCTCCTAAAATGCTGTTTCTTTATGCATTTTTATATTGAAATATTCTAATTTTCTGTAGCCAAAAGTAACATCTAAACAAAATAAAATCTATAGAAATGCATGAGTTCATGAAAAATTGATTTTTTTTGTTTGTTTAAAGTAAAATCTATTTTATCAATGAGTTAGGTAATTTTAGTTATACGAACGTGTATCTTTTCAAATTGAAATTGGCCTTTTGGGCCGGGCACAGTGTCTCACGCCTGTAATCCCAGCACTTTGAGAGGCCGAGGCAGGCGGATCACCTGAAGTCGGGAGTTCAAGACCAGCCTGGCCAACATGGAGAAACCCCGTCTCTACTAAAAATACAAAATTATCCGGGCGTGGTAGCACATGCCTGTAATCACAGCTACTTGGGAGGCTGAGTCAGGAGACTCTCTTGAAGCCAGGAGGCAGAGGTGGTGAGTTGAGATTGTGTCATTGCACTCCAGCCTGGGCAACAAAAGTGAAACTCCATCTCAAAAAAAAATAGAAAAAAAAGAAAAGAAAAAAAGAAATTGGCCTTTTGCTGGTTGAGTATGTATTTCTATCCCTCTTAAACACCTTCTGAATAAACTTTCAATCAGCCTTTGGAGTAATCATGCTTTGTTTATTAAAAACAACTGAAATCATCAGATAAAGTAATTTTCCATTCTATTATTGCTTTTATTTAGAAGGTAATAAAGTTCAGAAATGCTATTATAAGAAAACATCCATACCATAGACTTTAATAAAACGACATTCTCATGTGCTCCTACATATTTCAGAACCTCCTGTTTTACTGTCTCTTATTTTCAAACCCACTCTTCTATTTTGTGATGTAGAATTTGGGTTCTGCAAACTACATTTCTTCAGTTCCAGCTGTTAGTTTCCATGAAGCAGGGGTAGTGGCAAGGGACTGGAAGTCTGTAAGAAGGGACTTGATTCTGTTTGCTTCATTTCCCAACCACGCTCCTTCGAAGGTTCTTTTGTTACAGCAAAAGCATCTAATTTCAGTTTGAGGTTTTCCACATGCTTCCAGAATCAGCCTTATTTCACTCCGTCTTGGAAGCTACCAGTCAGCTAGCCAGCTCCCCTTCCTCAGAGGTCTGGCCAGGTCATAGCTCCACAGATCCCTTCTTTGAACATGTGAAATTCCAGCACCTACCTCAATTCGCAGTGCTCTCCTCCCCAGAGAGTTCTGAATCCCTGTTCTGCAGGGTCCCTGCTCCAATCCTTAGTAATGAAAACCTTGGCCGGGCGCAGTGTCTCACGCCTGTAATCCCAGCACTTTGGGAGGCCCAGGCTGGCGGATCACCTGAAGTCGGGAGTGCGAGTCCAGCCTGACCAACATGGAGAAACCCCGTCTCTACTAAAAACAGAAAGTTAGCCCGGCCTGGCGGTGCATGCCTGTAATCCCAGCTACTCGGGAGGCTGAGGCAGGAGAATTGCTTGAACCCGGGATGCAGAGATTGTGGTGAGACGAGATCACGCCATTGCACTCCAGCCTGGGCAACAGGAGTGAAACTCCATCTCAATAATAATAATAATAATAATAATAATAAATAATGAAAACCTCTTCCCAGTCTTTCTTCTGTCCTATTTTCTGTAATTACTACCTCTGCAACATTATAGTATACACCTTTTTACCTTTCCAGTTCTCCAATACCTAGTTAACAATTCCTTCACTTTTCTATTAGTATAACTGGAGTGGATTGTGTCTCCTGACTGGATCCTGACTATTATCCCTATGAATCAAGGAATGGAATATGAATGGTATAACTGGGAGTGAGAACATAATGTAATCATGAGTGAACCTTATTGGAAGAAAAATTCATTTTTCTAGTTTACTAATATTTGGTCACAAATAAAAACACAAAACAGGTACATTGGCATGCAGCCTTCATGAGGGAAAAGAAAAGCTTTGGAACAATTGGCTTTTTTTTCCAGATTAGACTAGGCTGAAAGAAAGCTTACAGTAAAAGTGTGATGATAGGAATCAAATATAGGATGTAAGTAAAACCGATTTCTGAAGAGAAGGTACAGAAACAAAGAGCCCTTATTATAAACACAACTACATAAGGATTATAATACTTAGGTTCTATCTTTAATCATAGATATGCTTACAATGTGGAGATCTTGAGATTGTTGAGAAAGTACTAAAGTAAACGAGAAGGTAAGAATTAAGACACAATGAGCTGATCATGTATCTAGACCCTATTTCTAGATGTTTCTTTTTTTTTTTGAGACGGAGTCTCGCTCTGTCGCCCAGGCTGGAGTGCAGTGGCGCGATCTCGGCTCACTGCAAGCTTCGCCTCCCGGGTTCACAACGTTCTCCTGCCTCAGCATCCCAAGTAGCTGGGTCTACAGGCGCCCGCCACCACGCCCGGCTAATTTTTTTTTTTTTTTTGTATTTTTAGTAGAGACTGGGTTTCACCGTGTTAGCCAGAATGGTCTCGATCTCCTGACCTCGTGATCCGCCCACCTTGGCCTCCCAAAGTGCTGGGATTACAGGCATGAGCCACCGTGCCCTACCAATGTTTCTTTAATATATATTTCAGAGATAAAAAGCATTAACCGATTACTCACAGATTATAGATAATACATTGTAAAATTTAAATTTCTTCTAATCTCAAGAGTTTATAATCTGGATAATAGTATTTGCTTAACCTTTAATGTAACTTGAAATACAATACTAGCAAAAATGTAAAAAAAACAATAGCTATCATATATTGAGCATTTTTTGTAGGCACTCTATTAAGTGCTTTGCATACCTTATTAAATATAGTCTGAGAAACTTAATAAGAAACTTATTATCACTATTTTCAAAGGAGTTTTAGATATATGAAATAACTTACAGAAGACCTCATAGTAATTGACTATTGGAACCGAATGTTTTTTGTTTGTTTTGTTTTATTTATTTATTTATTTTTAAAGACTGCAAAGTTTGTTTTTCAAAATTATTTTAAAACTTATTTTTTAATTATATGGCTAAGGATAAATCAAAAACATTTTGTGATTATTGTAAAATCTATTATCAGTAACTCAACTCATTACAGTAAATAAGCAGCTTCTCTGACTGAGTGGTCTCCTATTCGTCCTGATAATCTTAATGTGGACTTGTTTTCAGTGTTCCTCTCTTGCCTAAATGCAAAGCCTCTTCCTCATTTCCTAAGGCTTCTTTTCTGTAGCTATTCTAGGAACCCTACTTTTGATTATGTTACCATATTCAGAGAGGTTAGCCAAGAAGAAGAGCTACAGTATTCTGTGTAATCTAACCAAACAACTAAACTGGGGTCATCTATTCATCTTTTAGGTCCAAGAACTGTAGTAGACCACAAAATATGAAATAAATCTTATTACCATTCCTTTACTTACGTGAGAAATGTTAAACTTAGTGCTTATATCATTCTGTAGATGACAAATGCTGTAAAAAGTCAATATAGTTGAGGGTGCCAAAGATAGGCTTTATAATTTTGCTTGGAATAGATTTGACTTTGTATTGATAAAAATACTATATCAATTAAATATTAAGTACCTATAAATGCAGGTTATTACATTGGGAAATCTATTAGTCTATTTTCACACTGCTGTAAAAACATACCCTAGACTGGGTAACTTATAAAGGAAAATGGTTTAATTGACTCACAGTTATACATGACTGGGGAGGCCTCAGGAAACTTACAGTCATGGCAGAAGGCAACGGGGAAGCAAGGACCTTCTTCACATAGCAGCAGAAGAAAGAAGAACAAGGAGCAAAGGAGGAAGAGCCCCTCATAAAACCATCAGATCTCATGAGAACTCACTCACTATCACGAGAACAGCATGAGGAAAACTGCCCTCATGTTCCAATTACCTCCCACCAGGTCTGTCTCTAGACAAGTGGGGATTACAGAGATTACAATTCAAAATGAGATTTGAGTGGGGACACAGCAAAATCATATCACTATGCCCCTGTTCCCTCCCAAATCCCATGTCCTCACATTTCAAAACACAGTCATGCCTTTCCAAGTCTCAAAAATTCTTAGCTCATTCCAGCATTAACCCAAAAGTCTGAGTCAAAGTCTCATCTGAAACAAGGCAAGTCCATTCTGCCTATGAGCCTGTAAAATCAAAAGCAAGTGAATTACTTCCAAGATATTATGGCAGTACAAGCATTGAATAAATGCTCTCATTCAAAATGGAGAATTGGACAAAACAAAGGGGCTACAGGCTCCATGCAAGTCCGAAAACCAGGGGGCAGTCATTAAATAAATAATCTCTTTTGACTCCATGTCTCACATCCATGTTACGTGATACAAGAAGTGAGCTCCCATGGACTTAGGCATCTGTGCCCCTGTGGCTTTGCAGGGTACAGCCTCCCTTCCAGCTGCTTTCATAGGCTGGTGTTGAGTGTCTGCAGCTTTCCTAATTGCACAGTCTAAGCTGTGGGTGGATCTACCATTCCGGGAACTGGAGAATGGAGTCCTTCTCACAAGCTCCACTAGGCAGTGACCCAGTGGGGATTCTGTGTATGGGCTCCAGTCCCACATGTCCCTTCCACACTGCCCTAGCAGAGGTTCTCCATGAGGCCCCCACCCCAGTAGCTGACTTCTGCCTAGATATCGGGGCATTTACATACATCCTCTGAAATCTAGGTGGAGGTCCTCAAATCTTAATTCTTGACTTCTGTGCATCCACAGGCACAACACCACATGGAAGCCACCAGGGCTTGGGGCTTGCACCCTCTGAAGCAATGGCCTGAGCTGCATCTTGGCCCATTTTGGCCATGGTTGGGATGCAGAGCACCAAGTGCCAAGACTGCACAAAGCAGCCAGGCCCTGGGTTGGGCCCACAAAACCATTTTTTCTTCCTCTGCCTCCAGGGCAGAGATGTGATCTTGGCTCACTGCAAGCTCTGCCTCCTGGGTTGTCATTCTCCTGCCTCAGCCTCAAAGTAGCTGGGACTACAGGCACCTGCTACCAAGCCCGGCTAATTTTTTTGTATTTTTAGTAGAGACGGGGTTTCACTATGTTAGCCAGGATGGTCTCGATCTCCTGACCTCATGATGTACCTGCCTCGGCCTCCCAAAGTGCTGGGATTACAGGTGTGAGCCACCTTGCCTGGCCATAAATGAACATTTTTAAGAGCACCCAGATCTACTCTTGAACACTTTGCTGCTTAGAGATTTCTTCTGCCAGAGACTCTAAACAATCTCTCTCAAGTTCAAGTTTTGCAAATCTCTAGGGCAGGGATCAAATGCCACCAGTCTCTTTGTTAAAGCATAGCAAGAGTAAACTTTGATTCAGTTCCCAATAAGCTGCTTATCTTCATCTGAGACCACCTCAGCCTGGACTTCATTGTTCACATCACTATGAGCATTTTGGTCAAAATCATTCAACAAGTCCCTAGGAAGCTCCAAACATTCCCACATCTTCCCATCTTCTTCTGAGCCCTCCAAACTCTTCAAACCTCACCTGTTACTCAGTCCCAAAGTCAATTCCACATTTTCAGGTTATTTTAATAGCAGTGCCCCACTCTCTGTGGTACCAGTTTAGTATATTATTCCATTTTCACACTGCTGTAAAGAAATACCCGAGACTGTGTAATTTATAAAGGAAAGAGGCTTAATTGACTCACAGTTACACATGGCTGGGGAAGCCTCAGGAAACTACAGTCATGGCAGAAGACAAAGGAGAAACAAGGACCTTTTACACATGGTTGCAGGAGGGAGAAGAGCAAGGAGCAAAAGGGGAAGTGCTCCTAGTAAAACCATCAGATCTTGTGAGAACTCACTCACTATCACAAGAACAGCATAGAGGAACTGCCCCCATGATCAACCTGCCATTAGGTCTTTCCAAAGACTTGTAGGGATTATAAGAATTACAATTCAAGATGAGATTTGGGTGGGGACACAGCCAAATCATATCATGAACTCTGAATTATACAGCAGAAAAATTAACAGTCAAGGAGTTAAGTTTACACTCAATACATTAGCTAAAAATGCAAAGTCAATTTTGCCAAATTAAATGCCATAACTTCCCTCAGAGAAACAATCTCTTGATATTACATGTCAGTACCTTGATTTTCCTGTTACCATGTGCAAACATGATCTTTTTCACAAAAATAATAATTATATTGTTTTTCCTTGCCTATTTTTTTACAGGATCTCTCTCTGTTGCCCAGGCTGTAGTGCAGTGGTGTGATCATAGCTCATTGCAGCCATGACCTCACAGGATCAGGTGATCCTCCCACCTCAGCTTTGCAAATGTCTGGGACTATAGGTGCATGCCCTCACACCTAGCTATTTTTTTTTTTTTTTGTATTTTTTTTTTCTTTTGTAGAGACAGGGTTTCACCATGTTGCCCAGGCTGGTCTCAAACTCCTGTTCTCAAGCTGTCTGCCTGCCTCAGCCTCCTAAAGTGCTGGGATTATAGGCATGCACCATGCCTCACCAACCAGAATATTTTTGATGTTGTGGGTAATCACCCTAAAAGTGAACTGAAATCCCTTTTGTTCATATTTAAGTACACTCAAATCAATTAACTAGGCTACCTAATTTTTCTAGCCAAGACAAAGGAAACACACTTCTACTTACACACATGCAAACACACACTCTCACGTATACCAAATACGCACATAAGTGGTACTATATAAAAGACATTAGCAATTCTTCAAGTTTCTTTCCTAATTTGAAGTAGACACATCTTAGGACAGAACACAGACAATAGAATTGTCCAAGTAAACTTACGGGTACTTCTGTTATTACTACATTTATTACCCTAAAGAGAAGAATAAATATGTTCCTTTCCTCATAATTTGAAAATATAAGAACATGGGCACTTCATGAATTGTGTAGTGTCTTGAACTTGGATTTTCAAAAGTGTTGTATGATTCAATAGTTTTTATTTACAATGATAACATAAGTAAAGAAAAGTAGTAAAATGATTTCAAAATCAGTTTCTCTCAACTATAAGGAGGTCGTTGATGGCCATGCATTTCTCATCAAAGACAGTGACATCAGGCTTTTATACAAAAGACAGGTGATAAGAAATGCTACCAAGGATGTGGAGAAAATGGAACCCTCATACGCTGTTGGTGGGAATGTAAATTAGTACAGCCTCTATGGAGAACAGTATGGAGGTTCCTTGAAAAACTAAAAGTAGAACTACCATATGATACAGCAATGCCACTGCTGGATATATTCCCAACAGAAAGAAAATAGGTATATCAAAGGGATAGCTGCATGCCCATGTTTATTGCAGCACTATTTACAAAACCAAGATTTTGAAGAACTCTAAGTGTCCATCAGCAGACAAATTGATAAAGCAAATATGGTACATATATACAATAGAGTTCTATTCAGCCATGAAAATACGAGAACCTGTCCTTTGCCACAACAGTGATAGAACAGGAAAATATTATATTAAGTGAAATAAACCAGGCACAGAAATAACATTACATTAAGTGAAATAAGCTTCATACATTTTCACTTATTTATGGGAGCTAAAGAAAATTAAAACAATTTAACTCATTCATCAAGATAGAGAGTAGAATGATGATTATCAAAGGCTGAGAAAGAAGATGAGTGAGGATGGTTAATGGGCACAGAAACATGGTTAGATAGAATGAGTAAAATCTAGTATTTGATAGCACAATAAAGTGATTACAGTCAATAATAATTAATTGTACTTTTAAAAATAACTAGAAGAGCATAATTGGAAGGTTTGTAATACAAAGAAATGATAAATGGTTAAGGTGATGGATTTCCTTTCTACCCTGATGTGGTGGTTATGTATTATATGTCTATATCAAAATATTTCATGTACCCTCTAAATATATACACCTACCAGGTACTCACAATTTTTTTTTAACGATGGTGACATTATCCATTATCCATTTTCAGGTGTGTTTTGTTTTCTTTTTTGTTTTTGTTGAATTTACTGTTTTATAAATATCTAACCAAACACTGTGTTTAATGGGAAATGAAATGCTATATGCAAGCAATTATAAGCAGTAAAATGATAATCAACTAACACTGCTAACTGTACTTTACCCAGAAACAAGCACTCACACACATCATAAGCTCCTCATGACACCTCTCCCTACCTCCACATTGGGAAGCCTCTTCCCATTGCCTAGAATTCCTTTTGTTTAATTAACGATGTCTTAATTACCTTTCAAAATACAACCTAAGCATATTCTCTGGAAACCATTTTTTTGTTGTTGTTGTTTTTCTGGGCTAAGACTAAAATACTACCTCTTTTGACTACCAGCATGCTTTCTGCATACTGTGATAACAGTACTTCACAGCAATTTTTTATTTTTTATTTTTGAGACAGAGCCTCACTTTGTTGCCCAGGCTGGAGTGCAATGGCAGGATCTTGGCTCACTGCAACCTCTGCCTCCCGGGTTCAAGCGATTCTCTTGCCTCAAGCTACAGAGTAGCTGGGACTACAGGCACCTGGAACCATGTCTGGTTAATTTTTATATTTTTAGAAGAGACGGGGTTTCACCATGTTGGCCAGGTTGGTCTCGAACTTCTGACCTCAAGTGGTCCACCTGCCTCAACCTCCCAAAGTGCTGGGACTACAGGCATGAGCCAACGTGCCTGGCCCAGCAATTATTTATGTAAATATCTCTCTCCCTGACCAGTCTTTCTATTTTGTTAGGGCACCTCCAGACCCAGTCCCTATCCATCTTCTCCCCCAGAACCTAGGACACTGCCTTTGTTACATATTGAAAACACTTAAAACATCTGTTAAAAAAATGAATACATACAAATGCAAGTAAATGAGAATAATACATAAGCTGCAAAAGATGATTTGAAATATCTTTGCAACTCTTAAGAAACATAATTACATTTTTATGATATCAGAAAGGTGTTAAAATATAATGTATTTTCTGTAGTTTTATAAGAGATATATTTATCTCATTTCTTTTCAACATGTTTCATATTTATTTTCAATTTCCTTCCAATAAATTAAATTGACATAAAATAATTTTGCTTTTATTAACTCATGCAATTTGGATCTGATATTACTTAAAAATATTCATTGTAATAAATTTGTATCATTTTCTGCTTTTGGGGAATCAGTGAAAAGGAATTTCAAGTCACTAAACCTCTTTTTCTTGAAAAAAACAAATAGCCAAGGACATATCCTCAGACTGTAGACAACATGAAAGGAGAAAGAACGTACTGCACATGAAATGATTTGAGTCCCAGTTCTGGTTTATTTCATCACTAATAAGAAAATTCCAACTGATATCCCATTATGAATAGTTCTTCTGTGCCGACTTTACATGAAAGACTGTGAGATTAGACCCTGAGGCAGATTGTCTCCAAACCATGCAAGGACACCTGGTGCACCACAAATAATTTAACTGGCCACATTTTGAGCCTTCTTGCTAATGCTGCAGTATATCATTTTCATGATTCCTGTTACCAGTGAAAGAACTGTGATAGCAGGTTGAAGGTAAAAATCGGGAAGGAAAAAATGTACAAAGAATGACCTAGCCAACATGTTTGCTTCTACAAGAGCTATTTAGATTTTAAAAGTAGGCTCCTCACATTTTAAAAGTAGGCTCTTTGTGCTCAGTTAAACTTGCTCACCTACTGCTCCCCAAGCCTACCTGCCTTCCAAATTCTAACTACCTACCACACAATTTGGTTACTAGACCATGATGTATTCAAACTACTGGCCTTTTCCTTTGACATAGATGTCTAAGAATAAAGAAAAAAAAATCTAGGAAATGTTTATTCAGAGCTATTTTTTCCCTGCCTCCTTTTTTTTGTACACTTAACCTAAAGTTATTTTTAATGTGTTTTGTTTACACAAACTAGAAGATAATGAGTAAATGCAAGTAAAAGAATTTTTGTGCTGGTGAGTTTTTGAGAAGGGGTCCTGACCCTGATCCCACACAGACTCATGGGTAGGATCATAGAATTCCCACACAATTTTTTTTTGGATCAGAAAACAGAAGGAAGATTACATAGCTTTTTAAAGTTACCAATAATGCATAAAATCTTTAGAATTCCCTGAACATTGCATCACAACAAAAGGAATATTTGTGTGGGGTGTGTACACGGAGGTGCTCTTCTCTATTTGAGTTTGTAGAATATGATTTTGTCTTTTAGTCGGATACAAAATTTTTATTTTTTATTCTTTTCTGATTCTCCCATCCAAGCAGTCGGCAGACCCTAGATAATTCTCTAGTCTCAAATCTGGCTTACCCTTATTTTTCCCAATGTCATCATCATGACCCATGAGATTACCTACTCTTTCCTCTTGCGGCTCTAAATCAGCTAAGAGTGTGTCACATATCCAAGTTTTTCCCCATCAGGTTCCCAGTGAAAAATACTCACTATTTTTTGCTTAGAAAAGGTTATATGCATTCTACATAAAATTCTTGCTGCTTGGTATTTTCTTAGCTATATTTTATAATCTGGTCCCTACTTACTTTTCCAGTGCTATTTTCCAAAAGTATCCTTTATATCAAACTAGACTGTGATTAGGTTTAATATAACCTCTATGAATCCAACTTCATTCTCTTTCATTGGCCAAGTATTCTCTCCTTCTCTCTCTCTCTCTCTTTTTAATCTAGTTATCCTTCAAGATCTAGATCAAATTCAATCTGTTTCACGGTTTTTCAAATACTGTCTTGTAACGGATTTCTTTTTTCTTTGAAATTTTGCATATTCTCTCTCTCTCTCTCAATCTCGTTATCCTTCAAGATCCAGATCAAGTTCAATCTATTTCATAGTTTCCTCAAACACTGTGAAAGAACTGATTTATTTTTTTAACTCCTACTTATACATATCTTTTATCCTTTATTGTCATTGTCACCACCATTTTTTAACATCAGTGTTTACCTTTTATCCTCTCTATCATATTATAAATTTTTTCTCAGCAGAAGCTACATTTAGACAACATTTGGTGGGCGGTTCATCTTCAAGTGACTAACCTGGTGTTATGCATGCAGAAATTATTCAATATATCTCATTGAATGAACGAAAGTCAACTGATTTTTTGTTTAACTAATAACAGTTTAAGACTTGCAGAGCTCAGAAACTGATGGAGAAATTTTCTCTTTACATGGCCACTTAAATAAATAGGCGTATCTTTTCCTTGCCTTTCTCCTCTTGAGGCACATCCATGGCCACCAGAGTCAGCAACAGTAGAAGAAGCAGCAGCAGCAGGTTTCCTGTGTTTAACATTGCAGGCAGCAGGTGTGATCTTTGGCAAGAAGCCGATTCCAGTAGAGTATAGAGTGGTGCTACTGCGTAGCTGAAACAGATTACCCATCAAAGTATCTTCCCTTTTTTTCCATTTGGCTTTTGTCAGCAATTGGCAAAGCTCCACACAGTAAGAACATGTTAAAAGAAGAGATAAAGTAATGAGAAATAATTTGAAGTGGCTTGTTGCCAACATATGTCTGCATTTGAGGAGAGAAGAAGCTGTTGGGCAATATTAGAGAAGCAATTCCAGGCCCAAAATCTAAATGAATATTGCTTGGGAGGATCCATATAATATAGTAAAAATATAAATATTCCCTAAATTACCATTTATTAATGAATGGAGCATATTTTCTAGAAGCCATAATACAGTGGGTTGGTAGCTGAAGAACTGACATATGGAACTGAGAACTATGAACTCACTCTTTCTTTCCCTCTGACAATTCCCTCATTAATGCACAGCCAGGAAACCTGGAAAATGTGTGATTTCACTGAGTTGGAGAGACATGAGAGTACTGTCAGCTGCTGAGCTTTTGTTCCTTTGTTCACCCATATTAAAATGATGGAAGGGAAGTGGGGATGAAGCTTCTTTCTTCCTAAGCCCAATGGTCTAAAGGATTTATTGGACATCTGCTTACCTATTGTTGGTTTTGAAATGTTTCTTCTCATGTTTGAAAGCAGAAACACGTTCGACTATCACATCAGGTATCAAGAATATTAGATAACTAGCCAGTTGCTTCTGTGAGTAAATGATAACTGAAATTGACTGAGAAATCAGGGGGAAAAAACCATTAAATACTTCTTTCACAACCGGAGGTTTTTGTTCATAAATAAGATTTCTCACAACTCAAATTTCCCTTTAAGTCCACATCAGGCAGTCATATTTTGAGACTTCAGTGGGATACTCAGCTCTGTTTTAGGAATTTTAGCAGTAAACTGATTTTTAGTGAGTAAACTGAGACTGATTAAACTGAAAGAGTAATATATAAATTAACCATAGAAACATCAGAACATGGCTGGGTGTGTTGGCTTACACCTGTAATCCCAGCACCTTGGGAAGCAGAGGCAGGAGGGACAGTTGAGCCTAAGAGTTCAAGACCATTCTAGACAACATAGACCCAGCCTGTACAAAAAAAAATTTTTTTTAATTAGCCACTTTACCAGTAGTCCCAGCTACTCAGCAGGTTGAGGAGGGAGAATACCTGGAGCCCGGGAGTTCAAGGCTGCAGTGAGCCATGATTGCACCACTGTACTCCAGCCTTGGCAGCAGGGCACAATCTTGTCTCAAAGAAAAAAAAAAATCAAAACCTCATTAGATATGGCGGTGTCACCCTTTTGATCTGAAAATAAAATAGTCATTATGAGCAGCATCTTTAAATATCTTTATCTCAGCAAGCAAGGTATTTGCAATCTATGAAAATCTACTTGAAGAGTCATAATAGTAAATAGTTGTACATATATTTATATATTTAAATATATATTCACACATTATACATAAACAATAAATAGTATTATATATAAACAATAAATACTATAAATTGTATGTATAGTTTTTCTATAAATACTAAGGAAAACAAAGAAAAGCAGCCTGTTTATTGCTCTATTTATTTCTTGATCTGGGTCCCTGAGTATGTAACCTTCATTAGAGCAGACATATATTCAAATGGTGATTTCTTTCCACAGTGT
Source organism: Gorilla gorilla gorilla (assembly GCF_029281585.2). Classification (NCBI taxonomy): domain Eukaryota; kingdom Metazoa; phylum Chordata; class Mammalia; order Primates; family Hominidae; genus Gorilla; species Gorilla gorilla. The sequence continues at coordinate 42,528,412 of NC_073227.2, read as the reverse complement.
AACTACCTGGGTCATCAGCACAGTCAAAAACAATTTGTAATTAGCATCTCAAATGATCTGAGAAATGAAGGCACCAGGTAAATGGGAGTGATTCCTAAGGGACCTTCCTCTTCTCCAGTGAATTGCCTTCCCAATCAATTTCCAAATATTTAAATAAATATAAATTCATTCATAACTTATTCCCAGTTGTGTCATTTATAGAACGGAGGCCAGATGTAGCAAACAATTTGATCCTTAAAAACTCTACGCATGAAGGCACATGCATGCACAAACACACACACACACAACACACACACACACCACACACACACACACACACACACACAGAGAGAGAGAGAGAGAGAAAAAACACTGTCTTCATATACTGAACAACCTTGTACTATGGACAGGAAAGGAGAACAATACAGGTGGAAGAGATTTAAATTTTTTTAACTTAAGTTTTAATAGCATCAAGCAATGAAGCATGCAACGCTCCCTGATGGGGCTATAATGAGAGAGATAAAAAATTAAAAGATAAAAACAGCAGGTGAGAAGATGGGCAAATTGCATAAGTAAAATTCTGGCTTTTTAACCTGTTTCTTTTTTTTTTCTATATTTAAACACTCACTCACCTCCCATAACCTTTTTTTCTATGAATTTTGTTCTTATTTGAATGACGCCATTACCAAGGCTGATTAAATCCAGGGCTACCCTGAAAACCATTGCCCATTTGCTTCTAATTATTTCACCAAAGACTGGTAAAGCCTTCAGTCCAAACATCATTTTATTATAAAGAAAAAAAAAATCAGAGGCTGGTCAGGGTGTCCAGAGGCAGAATAAATTATGGTAGAAATCAAGATCTTAATTTAATAATTGAAATCAATATTTAAAAATATTACTCAGAAATTTTTTGAGATTCATTGCCTTCTCATACTGAAGCTAAACCAATATATGCAGGCACAGAGGTTAATTATTGTACACATTATTTTCTAACTAAATTCGTTTAAATTCTATTTTAAACCAATGAATTATTATTTACTTATTTGCTTTTTGCCTATACTTCTCTTTGATTGTGTGAAGTCTTTTATGTTTATCTTATATTTTCAACTCAATAAACGTACACCATATCTATTACTATAGTCACCATTAACAGATAAAAAAATTGAGACTGAGAGAAGTTATGTATCTTTTTTTTTTTTTTTTTTTTTTGAGACGGAGTCTGGCTCTGTCGCCCAGGCTGGAGTGCAGTGGCGCAATCTCAGCTCACTGCAAGCTCCGCCTCCCGGGTTCACGCCATTCTCCTGCCTCAGCCTCCCGAGTAGCTGGGACTACAGGCGCCCGCCACCATGCCCGGCTAATTTTTTGTATTTTTAGTAGAGACGGGGTTTCACCATGTTAGCCAGGATGGTCTCGATCTCCTGACCTCGTGATCCGCCCGCCTCGGCCTCCCAAAGTGCTGGGATTACAGGCGTGAGCCACCGCGCCCGGCCGAAGTTATGTATCTTAACCATAGTTATCTGGCTAGTAAGTTGTTATTGTTGTGTTTGTGTGTAGGTGTGGGTGCATATGGTAAAAAGCATGTAACATAAAATCTATCATTTTAACCATTTATTAATGTACAGTTCACTAGTCTTAAATATATTCACATTGTTGTGAAACAAAACTTTTTCATCTTGCAAAACTAAAATTCTATATCCATTAAACAACTCCTCCTTTTTTTCCTTCCCCCAGTACCTAGTTACCAACATTTTCCTTTCTGTTTCTATGAATTTGACTACTTTAGATACCTTATATAAGTGGAACCCTCCAGTATATATCTTTTTGTGCCTGGCTTATTTTGCTTAACATAATGTCCTCAAGGTTTGTCCATGCTGTAGCAGATGACAGGATCTCTTTTTTTTTGAGACAGTGTAATATTCCATGACATTTATGTATCCCACTGTGTTTATCCACCTATCCAAGCATGAATATTTGAGTTGGTTCTACCTCTTGGCAAATATCTCTTTTAGAGCCTGTTTTCAATTCTTTTGGGTATATACCCAGAAGTGGATTTACTGCATAATATGGTAGTCCTATTTTTAATTTTGGGGAACCTCCTTACTACTTTCCACAGTGGTTGCATCACTTTACAATTTTACTACCAGTGCACGAGGGTTCTAATTTGTCCACCTTCTCACCAATACTTGTTATTTTCTGGGTTTGGTAGTAGCCATCCTAGTGTGTGTCTGTGTGTGTGTGTGTGTGTGTGATTTTTATTGGCATTTCTTTAGTGATATTGAGCATCTTCTCATATGCTTATAGCTGATGTTTTTAACCTTGAACTCAGGCAGTCTGACTCCAGAGCACATATTTTTTGGTACTAAACTGTGCTTTCTGTATGATTCTATTTGTTCCTATTTCTCTAGGTTATTTAGTTTATTGGAAATTTTTAAATATATACTTCCTAATTCTATATCCTATTTATAGGCTGTCTTATTTTTTTATCATATTATTAATTATGGAAAATTTTTATTTTAATTATATGAGGAAATAGCTAAACCAGTCATTTAAAATTTTGAGCACCAATAAGTTGCAAGGACCTAGAATTTGTAATGAGTATTTTTCTGTATCCTTTTCTTATTATTTCTACGAATGTTAACTTATGAAATAATTACCTCTTTTACACACCTTTGTGTTTGGAACCCACAGTTTCCCATTTCTCTTTATGACTATTTACACTGTAAAGACAACAATTACGGAGGATAGATGCAACTAAAATAGGATGATACAGAGCAGACTCACCAAATTCACTCAGGTTCTTCATTTCCTGTGAAGAAGAAATGCCTTCAAGCTAAATATTTGTAGCCATAGTTTATAATTCAGTATATGTGATCATTTCTACTTCTATCATCTGAGTAACATGCTGACCAAGAGCTATGGTGTTTATCCTAAATCTGTAAATGCCAACTCCAGTTAATTCATTTTTTATTATAAATAAATACATTATCTAGATAAATCTTATGTAAATACATTAAACATGAAAAGATAAATGAAAACAACTATAATTTTAATTAAAAACTAGATTGAATGTTTTAGAAATATTTAGTAAAAGCCAATTGCTAAAAAGAAAATTAAAATTTGAGCTTAAAAATGCTTGCAAAATTGCAAAACCATATAAGGCTCTACACATTTGGAAAATATAAAAATGTCAAATTTTGAAATTAAATTGTTTTTTATATATTTTACATTCTTATTCTACTTTATGAGAATCAAATTCAAATTATGGGTATGATTTATAAAGGACTTTACTCTGTGCCTCAACATCAAACACTTGACTCCATTTCAAAAGATTATCAAATAAATGCTAACTTATATGTTAGTTGAAAGAAAATGAAGCATATATGAATCACTTGTTTTTAAAGTCTTAGTCTTACTTGACTTCTTCTTCTTCTTCTTTTTTTTTTTTTTTTTGAGACAGAGTCTTGCTCTGTTGTCAGGCTGGAGTGCAGTTGCAAGATCTCAGTTCATAGCAACATCTGCCTCCCAGGTTCAAGTGATACTCCTGCCTCAGCCTCCCGAGTAGCTGTGACTACAGGCATGCGCCACCACACCGAGCTAATTTTTATATTTTTAGTAGGGACGGGGTTTCATTATCTTGGCTAGGATGGTCTCGATCTCTTGACCTCATGATTCACCCACCTCAGCCTCCCAAAGTACTGAGATTACAGGCATGAGCCACCGCGCCCAGCCTTACCTGACTTCTTAATCAACAACCAAATAATTTCACTGCTTGCTTTGGGTGAAAATAAATTTTGCTATAAATGCAGAAGAATCATATCTTTCTTGGTCTCATTATGCCTCTGTCTCTATTTTTATCTCTTCCTATCTGGATATCTACATACAGATGTAGATATAATATTTATACCTATATACAAAATGTATTCCATGCATGTGAAAAGGTACTTACTCCAACCGTGCTATTGGAGCTTGACTAATTTGCTTACGAGAAATCACATAAATGACTATTCATTCTTCTTATAGTTAAGGTATAAACTGCAAGGTTTCTATTAATGCAAAATTAAGTTCAAGAGTCAAGCTGGCACTAGCAATGATGTATGCAAATTATATAGTGCAGATGAGTCAGTTCTGATATTACATTAATTAGTTTTAAAAATATCTGAAACCAACTTGAATCTTGGAGTTACAGCATGAGCAAAGGTCAACTGGGTCTTATAGTGAACATCGGTTACCAATTTTTACAAAGTGATATATTTTCCTCTAATAAACCTACATGCCTCAGTTTTCTCATCCATGAAATAGCATGAACATAATTCATACGGATATTTGAATCTTAAATCAGCTAATACATATAAAGGGCTCAGAACATACATGAGTGCACAATAGGCACTATATGTGCTAGATGATTGTTATTTCCGTGCTGGAACACAACACACAAAATGTACCTTCACAGATATTCACATCAGATTGTCAACAGAGAAAAAAATAGTGACTGAACAATTTGACTTCTTATGCCTCCAAATATACTGAACTCAAGATCCCACTTCATAGGTATGTACATGTGACAAAAATATGTGCAGTAATTAATATTTTGAGAGAGAGTAAAAATATATTAAAGGAAGAGAGCCTACATTTGTGCTTGTGGTTTGTCATCATTACAGCTTAAACAGATCACATTTTTACTTCCTTTACCATGAAAAATTGGAAAAGGCACAAGTTTTTAGAGTATTTCTTCTAATATTCTAAAATAAAACAACTTTAATTTTAAAGTGTCTCATAACACTTCAAAAAAAATGAGCACTTATTAACCAAAATAATAGGATCAGCTAAATTTCTGTGAACCCCTTTATATACACGTGGAGAAAATGTCAGACTTGTACTGCTTCTCCTCCAATCAGTTCCTTCTACCTTTGTTCTGTGTTGGATCTGAATTAATTTTTATGAAATATTCTCCCAAGTTGGCATTGTCGATGTAGTCTACATAATTTCCCCGTGTAAACTTTTGTAATCATTATTCTAGCTTGGAGTTGCAGATGTTAATTTCTTGTGTTTTTCCCTTCCACAAAGCTATAGTCTCCCAGCAGCAAAGCTCTGAGAATTCCACAGTGCTTTTGCTCACATCCTCTTGTCACCATCCTTCCTCATCATTGATACGTCTGTGTCAAACTACCTGCTGAATTCAGGCAAAAACAAAGGGATGGCAATTACTTTGAAAGTTGAAAACTATTTTAGAAAAACATAAGTGTTAGAAAAATGATTCTTTAAAATTCTTGACAAATGTAGAAAAGAATATTTTTATGAACTGTTTATGAATTTTAGATCTGGGGAGGGGAGTAAATTGGGAAACTTTTAAACTTGATATTACTTAATGGTTGCTGAGAATATTTTTATTCCATGATGCATGTAATAATTAAGTTATTTATTTACCTGTACCTATTATTTTGTAAGGTTTTCTTTTTCCACCCAAAACATGCAAAGTATCTTGTTTTATTTGAGACTCATTTAACAGGATATTACTTGTAAATATCTTCTCCTTTATTATTGGATAATGTACACATACTCAAAGCACTATTTCCTTTATTCATAGAAAGGATTGGGTCTCAGAGGAAGAGAACTGTAATTTGAAAAAGCCTTAGGCTCCTTCCACCTCTGACTCCTGTTTCCTAATGAACTTATACCTAAATTAAAACATTTTATTTCAAATATCTGTGCCCAGTCCTGGACTACTATCATATTTTTAAATAAAAAGAATGTTATAGGTGCCTAAAAGATATAGTTAAATCATATATTATTCATATTACTCAAATTATACTGATCAGGTACTCATCTGTCATATGGTAACTACAGTGGAATGAATGATGTCCCCCCAAAATACATGTTTATGCTCTAATCCTAGGAACTTGTGAAAATTACCTTATATGGGAAATAATGTGATCAAACTAAGAATATTTTTAATTTTTTTATTATACTTTAAGTTCTGGGATACAGGTGCTGAACGTGCAGGTTTGTTACATTGGTATACACGTGCCATGGTGGTTTGCTGCACCCATCAACCCATCATCTACATTAGGTATTTCTCCTAATGCTATCCCTCCCTTTGCCCCCTACCCTCCAACGGGCCCCAGTGTGTGATGTTCCCTTCCCTGTGTCCATGTGTTCTCATTGTTCAACTCCCACTTAAGAGTAAGAACATACAGTGGTTGGTTTTCTGTTCTCGTGTTAGTTTGCTGAGAATGCTGGTTTCCAGCCTCATTCATGTCCCTGCAAAGGACATTAATTCATCTTTTTTTTTTTATCACCTTCTCATCTGTATATTTGTTTTTTTCTTTGTTGCTCTCATAAGGCGAAACTTTGTATGGCATTAAGGATCACCACGATATTCAAGGAAAAACTCTTCTCAAGATTCCTATTTTATGAATTTCTTTACAAAAATTTCTTATTTCTTTACAAAAGAAAGCCTGCAACAAAGTTAAACACTTAAGCTTTATTGTGTGAGACAATACCAAGACAACAAGAAAGAAAAGTTGCTTTATCAAGATGGCTTTCATTTCCAAAAAAATCACAGCCTGTTACTTTCTGGCAGGATGTTTTCTAAAATTACCCTGTACTTTATGAATAAAATAAGCATCTTGAGAAAAAGAGTTTTTCCTTGAATATTGTGGTGAGCCTTAATGCCATACAACGTTTCTCCTTACGAGAGCAACAAAGAAAAACAAATATACAGACAAGAAGGTGATGTGGAGACAAAGAGAGAAATTAGAGTAATGCAACTGCAAGCCCAGGACTGCAGAGACAGCCACCAGAAGCTGGAAGCAATAAGGAATAGATTCTCCCCTAGAGTCCCTGGAGAGAACATGGCCTTGCCAACACCTTGATTTTAACCATTCTGGTGATATTGATTAGGACTTCTGGCCTCTGGAACTACAAGAGAATATATTTCTTCACCAAGTTTGTTGTAATTTGTTACAGCAGTCATAGGAAATGAATACACTGAGTATAATGCAGGAAATATGCAAGCAGACAAAACCACCGGAAGTGAGGAATATGTGCCTGGAGATTGCAATTGACAGTAAGGGTCAGGAACATCCCCATTGGAGGGGCAGCTTTGCCTTCCCTTCACATCTCAATATGCTGCCTGTTAACATGGCTGCTCTGACTCCATCCATTTACCTCAAAATCCTCACTTCTGCTTTTAGTGTACTTCTCATCCTGCCCTTGTTTTCCGGATCTCCTGGGTAAGTGTCTGCTTATTCCCCTATTTATAGGTAAAGATAAAAATCCAGGAACAACATTAGAAAAGATTCCTTTAAGACTGGATCAAAGGATTTTACAGGTGAGCATTTTTGATGTTTTATTATCCCCTGGTTTGGACCTGGGTGAAATATATTTCCTCACCTGGATTCAAATTCGAGTCCTGCTAATTACCCAATATATGACCTCCAACAATTTAATTAACCTCCAGAGTTGTGGTTTTCTTATCCATAAATTCAAGGTACTATCTCTCTCAACACTTCATTATAAGCATTATAGATCATTTAAGTAAAATGCCAATAAAATAACACTTAGAAAATGACAAGATTTATTGATATTGTTATTCTTCACATTTTGCCCAGCCTTTTTCCATCTTCACTTGGGCAGATCACGGGGCCTGATATCCTTGTCAATTTGGTTACGTGAGTGGGTATTTGAGGAGAATATTTGGCTGAGAGAGTTGCCTTGCCACTGGCCAGACTCTCAATTCCTCAACATGTTTTTTTTATAGGGAGCAAATTAAAAGGTCAAGCTTTATGAGAAAGGCAGTTGCCAGAAACATTGTTTACACCCCCTCATTATTTTCTATGTAATATTAAGTGATCAACACATATTACTTGCATTGGTTTTCATAGCCTCTGTTAGTTAAGTCCTGTTCTTCAAATTCTTTCAAAACTCTAAGTGAAACTGGAGAAACAGCCTTCATTCCTATATTGATCCCGGTTTGAAGAGGGAGTGACAAAGAAGAAGAAGGGGAGGAGGAGGAGGAGGGGGTGGGGAGGAGGAGGAAGAGACAGACGAGGAGGAAGAGGAGGAAAAGAAACTTCCACAAGCAGATTTCATGGGCAAAATCTTGTCACTGTTTATTTTCTCATTTGGGAACTGAGAAACTGGCTTCCTCAATCCTCTATTATAAAGTAAGATTAAATCATATTTCATGCCCTGGTTGACACTTAAACAAATTAACTTTTGGGGATGAAATGGCTGCAGTGTTCTGCTTTCCCAGATGAGTTTATCAGTTCATTTCCCCCCCATATGATGGCAGGACTTCCACATGGCTAATGGCTAAATGCTCCAGTCATTGAGGCAAGATTTCCAATAGCCCTCATGACCCGAACTTCTTGCAATCTTATGCCGTGTATTACCATACCAGAGAAATCTTTTTTAAAGACAGTATGAATCTTCTGCTGCCTTTTTCTGAATTTATTTCCGTGCAGTCTAGCTCAGGCACACAGTTTCCATTTGGACTATGAATATGAGCCACAGAGAGGTACTTCTGACTCCAAACATCCTCTGGAGTTTCATACCCTTTGTCTGATGACATCTTTTTCAGCTGAGTGTCATCCAAACACCTTAAACATGTCCCATACTAAACTCAAATGTACACAGATAAGTAGCAATTCAGAAGGGATAAGAAAAAAGTTCTCAAAAGAAGACATTTATGCAGCCAAAAGACACATGAAAAAATGCTAATCACCACTGGCCATCAGAGAAATGCAAATCAAAACCACAATGAGATATCATCTCACACCAGTTAGAATGGTGATCATTAAAAAGTCAGGCAACAACAGGTGCTGGAGAGGATCTGGAGAAATAGGAACACTTTTACACTGTTGGTGGGACTGTAAACTAGTTCAACCATTGTGGAAGACAGTTTGGAGATTCCTCAAGGACCTGGAACTAGAAATATCATTTGACCCAGCCATCCCATTACTGGGTATATAGCCAAAGGATTATAAATCATGCTGCTATAAAGACACATGCACACATATGTTTATTGTGGCACTATTCACAATAGCAAAGACTTGAAACCAACCCAAATGTCCATCAGTGATAGACTGGATTAAAAAAATGTGGCACATATACACCATGGAATACTATGCAGCCATAAAAAAGGATGAGTTCATGTCCTTTGTAGGGACGTGGATGAAACTGGAAGCCATCATTCTCAGCAAACTATCGCAAGGACAGAAAACCAAATACCGCATGTTCTCACTCATAGGTGGGTATTGAACAATGAGAACACTTGGACACAGGAAGGGGAGCATCACACACCAGGGCCTGTTGTGGCATAGGGGGAGGGGGGAGGGAATAGCATTAGGAGATATACCTAATGTTAAATGACAAGTTAATGGGTGCAGCACACCAACATGGCACATGTATACATATGTAACAAACCTGCACATTGTGCACCTGTACCCTAGAACTTAAAGTATAATAATAAAAAAAAGTGAAAAAAGAAAAAATAATAATAAAAGAAAAAAGAAAAAAGTTCCAGACAGAGGGTATGGAGCAACATCTAAAATTTTCAAAGCGATTAATTTCTGCTGACTTGGTGTGGTCGGAGTCAGCTTCATATGATTAACAATTTTGAAGTAAACCTTAAGAAAAGACAGTAAACTGACAGAAAGTGTTTGATTTTTACCAAGAGATGAATGGTGGGTGCTAAGATCCAGAGGTGGGATTATTCAAAGAATGTTGGTAGCACAGTGAAAGACAAATTTGAACAGAAAACAAAATATGAATTCAAATAGGGTTTATTTAAACAGAATTAAAGCCCCAAATAAGCTTGACAGTCAAAATTCTCCAAGGTTTTGCCATAATTTTTTTAATATGGTACTTTTAAAAGTTTATTTTTTATTTTTTATTTTATTTCATTTTACTTTAAGTTCTGGGATACATGTGCTGAACGAACATGCAGGTTTGTTACATAGGGATACGTGTGCCATGGTGGTTTGCTGCACCTATCAACCCGTCATTTAGGTTTTCAGCCCTGCATGCATTAGATATTTTTCCTAATACTATCCCTCCCCTTACACCCCACCCCACAACAGTCCCCAGTGTGTGATGTTCCCCTCCATGTTTCCATGTATTCTCATTGTTCAACTCCCACTTATGAGTGAGAACATGCAGTGTTTGATTTTTTCTTCCTGGGTTAGTTTGCTGAGCATGATGGTTTCCAGCTTCATCCATGCCCCTGCAAAGGACATGAACTCATTCTTTTTTATGGCTGCATGGTATTCCATGGTGTATATGTGCTACATTTTCTTTATCCAGTCTATCATTGATGGGATTTGGGTTGGTTCCAAGTCTTAGCTACTGTAAATAGTGCTACAATAAACATACATGTGCATGTGTCTTTATAGTAAAATGATTTATAATCTTTTGGGTATATACCCAGTAATGGGATTGCTGGGTCAAATGGTGTTTCCAGTTCTAGATCCTTGAGGAATCACCACACTGTCTTCCACAATGGTTGAACTAATTTACACTCCCACCAACAGTGTAAAAGCATTCCTATTTCTCCACATCCATTCCCGCATCTGTTGTTTCCTGACTTTTTAATGACCGCCATTCTAACTGGCATGAGATGGTACTCACTGTGGTTTTGATTTGCATTTCTCTAATGACCAGTGGTGATGAGCTTTTTTTCATGTTTTTTGTCCCCATAAATGTCTTCTTTTGAGAAGTTCATATTCTTTGTCCACTTTTTGATGGGGTTGTGTATTTTTTCTTGTAAATTTGTTTAAGTACCTTGTAGATTCTGGATACTGGCCCTTTGTCAGATGGATAGATTGCAAAAATTTTCTCCCATTCTGTAGGTTGCCTGTTCATGCTGATGAGAGTTTCTTTTGCTTTGCAGAAGCTCTTTAGTTTAATTAGATCCCATTTGTCAATTTTGGCTTTTGTTGCAATTGCTTTTGGTGTTTTAATCATGAAGTCTTTTCCCATGCCTATGTTCTGAATCGTATTGCCTAGGTTTTCTTCTAGGTTTTTCACGGTTTTAGATTTTATGTTTAAATCTTTAATCCATCTTGATTTAATTTTTGTATAAAGTGTAAAGAGGGAGTCCAGTTTCTGTTTTCTGCAAATGGCTAGCCAGTTTTCCCATCAATATTTGTTAAATAGAGAATCCTGCACATAATTTTTGTCATCTTCAAAGAAATGTTGGGCATATCCTGTCTTATTTATTTTCTACTTTTATTCGCCCACTCAAATCTGTGTAAATTTTCCACAATATCACAATGTTTTGTTAAATATTATCATTTTTAAACTTATGGTTTAATCACATTAATTTTAGATCTCCTGGCTTTCACTGGATGTTGTATGTTTTGTTTGTACTGTTTTTAATAACCTCAAATTCAAAAAGTCCTGCTTATCACAAAGCTGGCTCCTTAGTTAGTTAACACTGAATCTGATTGCATGCAGACCCTTGGTCACTTTAGGCCTTCAGCTTAGAGCTTTGTAATCCATATCTAAAAGGGCTATAATCAGCCACCTCTGTTTGACATATCTGCTCATTCTGCACATGTATGGAATTGGAGAAACCTACATGTGTTTTCAAATACACTGTTTCTTTTCTCAGAAAATAACAAATGTCCGAATAGCTGTATTGCTGAGTTTACAGTCTTTGGAGAACCAAGTTCGGGCCTCTGGATATCCAAACACTCAGCAAGCTCACCACTTGACACAATCCCTTTAATCAAGCTTCAGTTAGATTTTCTAGCACTTCAGTGCTGAATTCAGCTGTATACTTGAGGCTTGATTGCTCTTCCCCAGTTATTTCAGGGATGCCATGACCACTTTGCTCTTGGGAATGTTCAAGAGGTACTGTATACAGAGTTAAGTTTCACAGAGTTAAGACACAGCCTCTGTATGTCACAATATATCACATTGTTCTGACACTGAATTTGAACCAAACATAGACACTTATATTATGTTTTCATAAGATTTTCAAGGGATTATATAAGCACAAGGCATCTTGATGTAAATAGTTCCCAAATTTGTGATATGTAAAACCATAGATTTCATACTGATTATGTTCAAAGTTGTGTGATTTTTTATTATGCTTACTAGGAATAGCTTTACTACTGTACTAAGAAAATGATCACTTTATAAATATTTTAATAAGGTTTTTAAATTCTACCACATAACAAAGAAAACAGTAAGAGAAAATTGACATCAAGTGAACAGTTATGTATCTGCTAATAGATATTAAATTTAAGAAACATTGACACTCATATCTTTCTTGTTCAATTCACATTTCTAAATTTATTTTCTGTAACTGTGAGTTTCACATATATAATGATATTTAAGTTCATATTCTGCTATAGGCATAAAATTCCAATGACTCATTATAAAAGAGTGACATTTTAAGTCTTATTTTCTGTCTTTGAAATATTTGATGGAGATTTAAAGTTTGTCTTTGAAAACTGAAGTTCTGTTAAATCAGCAAGAGCAGTACTCCAGGGCAAGGTAAGGGCAGTGAAGCTTTTCTTAAACTCTCATCTTTTATACTGTCTTTTTAAGCATTTATGTATTTCATTCTAATAGAAAAAAATATAGAAAATTTTATTCAGGAAGTCTACTCTTAATTTGGTGAAGAGAGTATAGAAAAGTATGGGAGTAATAACTCCAAAATTGCATGCAAGTGTTAATTTAAAATGCAAATTTACAATTCCTTTAAACAATACCAGCAAATATTGATTACACCTAAAACAAGATAAAACAATCTAAGATTTACTTTTTAAACGTAGGCATTATGTAGTTGTACTCACATGGTTGAAAAATGAGAAGTTTAGAGTTGAAGATTTGTGACTGAAATGACTAATTTTTGTCCTATCAAGCACAGTGACAAAGAATTCAATCCAATTAAGAAACAAAGATGACTGAAAACTACACATACAAATTACAATTGTTATTACTATTAATTATTTTAGAGATGGGACCTTGTTATGTCACCTAGGCTGGTCTCAAATTCCTGGCCTCAAGCAATCCCTAAGCCTCAGCCCCCTGAGGAGCTGGGATCGCAGAAATGAGCCACCATGCCTGGTTAAAAATACAAAAATGTTGAACCTGAGGATATGACTTGTGCAAATGCAGCCTTATTGACTAAACTACTATTTTTATTATTTAACTGTATACGTGTCTTTATCAATATTCCATCTATGTTTGAAACAGATTATATTGATTCCAAACATGTTCTATAAGGCTTATAGTGTTTATTCTGTTTCCAAGATGAAAAAAACAAATTATTCACTAAGGTAACATTATTTTTATAAAATTCAGTGAATTTTTTGTACTATTAATGCAGATAAGATAAACAGGAATCTTTTCTTCATGGAAGTCATGAAATCCTAAAAGTAATGTTTTGATTGTTTACTTTGGTTTTGTTTTCATTAGTGTTTAAGCACTCACCGAAATAATTAATAATGTATCTTAACTTTCTCATTTGGCAAGAATAAGTTAGCACGTCAGTAAAAAAAAAACAAAGAAAAGAGGTTTTCTTTCAACAATAGGGTTGAAGATAGTAAATATTTTTTATAATGACAATATGCATATATCAGTACTAAATAACAGCTGAATAAGACCTCATTTCTTCTCTTACATGACAACTATAGTACAGTGTTGTGTTGTTTTATTTTGATTCATTGTTCCTTTTTCTAAAAAATACATTTGATATTTTTGCTTCATCTTTCTATGACAATCAGGAAGGAAATAAACCACATGTATCTTTGCTATTCCTTTTGCAAATGCTCTTTGTTCATGATGTGTGATTTCTGGGTTTGCAGGCTGTGAAGGTGGATGAATGTGGATAATGCTTATTATGGCTCTATGCTTCATGTTGCTTACCTAACTTGCGAATGTATTGTGAGGATTAACGCCTATTTAAAGTACCTTACTATTGCACTTTCCATTAGAGAGAATGGCTCATACACATTGCAGAAATCACCCAGTGGAAATAAAATTATACATACACTTAGAATCCTCTGAACTTGCAGTAGGCTAAATTTTAATGAGACAAACATTTTCTACAGCTGTGCTACAGCATTCTTAGTGATCAAAAGGAAGTGTTGAAATGCCATGAAGAAAAGAATTTAAGGGAAAATGTAGGAAGCTTTTCATAATTATAAGTATTAGTCAAATAGCATTTGAGGAGCACTCAGTTGTCTGCATTTGGATTCCATAGTCAGTCAACCTTATGAAAGCAGGTTTTTTTTTTAAGTTCATATAGCTAGTTTCCCCAGATAATGCTGTCTTTCCAGTGTGAACAGCAAATTTAAAAGATTATAAAACTACACTAATAATCAGATACTGTGCCTTTTGGCCCCAGAATTGCCACCTAGTGACTATTAAAAATAAACGAATCTCATATGTAAGAAAGTTAAAGTCCTGAGCAAACTCAGCGCCAATCTGTGTATATTTGCAACTTGCCATTAGGTATACAATAAAACACATTTTCTCAACCCATTACTTTTTATCCCAGGAAAAATATAATTGTTTTATTAATACCAGTTTTTAAAATGATGTAGCCATTTTTATAGAATGACATGCAAAGTTAAATGCTCCCACTGTTGTCTGCTTAGTTCCTGACTATTTGGCTCTTCTCATGGATACGCTAGACCACAACATAGTCTAGCAACTGGAGGGTTAAATTATGGTAAGATAGGGCTTGTCTAGGCACTTCTCCAATGTTATCTAGCTAACTGCATCTATTCTAATTGGTTAGGAACCCAGGCCTGGAACAAAGTTAACTAATCTGTGGTTGGATTTGATTATTTCGATAGATTCCTGAGTCAAGATGTGACAATTTTGTTGCTTTTCCCAAGGTCTCTGGATTTGAAACTAACATATGAAGAGCAGATGATGAACAGAATGAGAATATCTACTAACAGTTGCTCTTGAACTCCCTCAACCCTTGCCTTTTGTACGGCTTGGTTGTTCAACATACTAGTTTACAAACCACAAATCCCACCCTTAACCTGTGATAATTCTAGCTCATTTGTTTCTTAAGTGAGGAAAACTTTTCAAGGCATTTGACACCATTTGGAATAATTTATATGTGAATGGCTTGATGGTAGTTCCCTCTTCGAGGGCACTTCTCTCCTGAACTACTGAATCATCAGCATGAAGTATAGACAGAGACGTTAACTCACCATAGGTTTCAACAAATGCTTGAATGACTTAATGACTATGTCCTATTTTCAATTTTCATTGGCCTAGCATGGTCATAGCAACCTACAGTGAGCATAATAATCATTGATCTCATTCATTTGATTTAATCTTTTTAAAAGTATTTCTGAATGCAATCAAAAATTTACAGCACGCAACTGCATTGACATATGAATGTTATCTTTGATTAGCTGCTATGTGTTCGATTGCACTGTCCCAAATATTGCTACTTAATTAAAATTGCTTATTGCTTTGTTAGAATTGGAAGAGGACTTTGGATTTCTATAATTCAACTCATTTATTTTGTTAATTAATGAGAAAACTGAGATCTAAAGAAGTTAAGCGACTTCTTCAAGGTCTC
This sequence comes from Gorilla gorilla gorilla, assembly GCF_029281585.2. Classification (NCBI taxonomy): domain Eukaryota; kingdom Metazoa; phylum Chordata; class Mammalia; order Primates; family Hominidae; genus Gorilla; species Gorilla gorilla. Next base: position 42,512,871 of record NC_073227.2, on the reverse strand, counting down.
ATAATTATTTAGTAGCTAAACTTGGAAGAGAATTAGGAATGCATTCCAAATCCCTTGATGTTATTTATTATAATATATCTTTATTTTAAATATGGCTATATCAAATAAATATCAAATTAATTCAATTGCCTATTTTAATTAATGCTTTTTAAATAAATATCATTCATTAGACTTGGTTACATAACTATCTGGTAAAAATTGCCAGTTCTGTCAGAACCAATTTTATTTTGTTCCACTTTTTTCACAAGTGAGTATTATAATATCTAACATGCACATTACTACATATGTGATATGATGTCAGTCATGTAATTTTAATAACAAATAATATAATTTTCAGATTACTGTGGTGATAGAAGCTTAAGCATCTTTATAACTCAAAGAGAAAAACAAGCCTGAGCCAATGTTTTATTCTTATCATGCCCAATCTCCTCTGACACATAGATAGATTTCTCCCCAAACAACAATTTATGTCATAATGGCTGCCAAGACAGACTTAATATAATCTCTTTATAGTCTTGATTTATTGTTGCTAATTGTCTTAGCCAAGGTTCTTTAGAAAAGAAAGCCTGCAACAAAGTTAAACACTTAAGCTTTATTGTGTGAGGCAATACCAAGACAACAAGAAAGAAAAGGTGTTTTATGAAGATGACTTTCATTTCCAAAAAATCACAGCCTGTTGCTTTCTGATAGGATGTTTTCTAAAATTACCCTGTAGACTGTTTCCCCATGTCAGAATCTGTCAGAATGAGGATGGAAGAGGAACTAATTTGACGGTTCCTTATCATATCCTGCTTCCCGTTAAATAATTTTCACCCCATAGAGCATTAACTTCTCCACACTTCTAGAATGTACACTTCTGAGTAACTACTGGGGAAGTAAGATCACATATTGTGCAGTGTGGCCTGAGAAATGGTAGAATAAACTCTGGCCTTCACAGATTGGGATTGCAAAGTGCTGTGGAGTTATGGGTACAAAGAGGTCAAGCAGAAGCTAAAACATTAGCTCCACAGAGGCTAAGAATGCTGATTATCAAAGACAGGGAAATCTGAGTAGAATGAATGTGGTGGCTGTATTTTGAATAGGTAGGTGAGCAAGGACAGATTGGGCCCAGGAGAATCAGGGAAGGAGAATAATTTGGATATGGTACACAGATTAGCTTGAGTAAGGAATTGGTTGTAGTAAGACATATAATCCTTGGTTTCCCAATGAGTAGTCTTGGCTCCTTGATCTACTTATGTATACATAACCACAATTATATATAATAAATAATCTTTACAATAAAAATATTTAGCAGGTTGTTAAAGGAAGAATAACAATTCAATTTTCTTCCATGCTATTGTATTCTACAGAAAATTTAATTTTGGTTTTACAAACATAAGTAGTTAATGAATTGGAAGCCTATTATTAATTTTCAAAAAGAAGAATATATCCGCCACATCTCCAACACATACAAAGGTACATTTTGCAACATACTATTCAAAACAAACAAAATTATGATATATTCTAGTTCAGATTAGATCTTATTCTTAAATATTTTTATTTTTAAACATTAGGTCCTTATCAGTAATCCAGAACCAGTTTTCCCAAGAATTCTCCAAAACTGAATATTTTACATAATTTTCCATAGTGAAAAAACCTCTTCTTTTTTAATTTAATCCTATACTATTACAAATCTACCGGTGAACAAAATATCTATAATTTTAGTGATTTATACAACAGCCCTTGTTATCTGGTTCTGATTCTATCTATAAAAGAGGGCAGAACAAAGCTTCAGGTATTAGATCAAAGGAGTAGTAGGAAGCAAAAAAGTAAACAGGCAAGAAAATAGAAAAAAATAAAATTCTAAGTGTAGGGAATAATCAGGTACTTCCACTTCTCTACTCATGACTTCCAGTGAGCTCTCACACCATCTTAGCAATAAACTGTGAAGACCTTACTTTTCTTACTTTTATTTATTATGTGCTTTATAAATAAAATATTTTTCCAATTTATAATTATAAATATATTTGTATGTATACATAGTTATATAAATATTTTAGCTTCTTCATATCAAAATTAAGGAAATACCAAAAAATAAGGAAAAAATTGAAAGCAATGATTAACCAGAAAACCACTGTGTTATTTTTTTCTTCTAGTCTTTTTATATGTATATATTCACAATAACCTGCAGTGAACTTAAGTTTTCAGTAGATTATTTAATAATTAAATACTCCTGTGCAACCATAACAGGATATAGAATATTTTTATCCAACTAAAAAGTTTTCTCATATTCTTTTTTAGTGAAATCTACTGCCTCTTCCAGAGAAGACAATTTTTTAATGTCTGTCATTATCAATTAATTTTGAATCTGAGTTCTTCTTTCACTCAACATGTTTTTGGATTTCATTTGTGCTGTTGCATGCACCAGAAGTTCATTACTTTTTACTGCTGAGAAGTATTAAATTGTATACTATTGCTATGGTTTGAATGTTTGTCTCCTTCCAAACTCATGCTGAATTTAATTACCATTCAAACAGTACTAAGAAATGGGATCTTTAAGAGATGATAGGTCATGAGGGCTCTGCCCTCATAAGTGTATTAATGCTATTATGAAAGGAGTGGCTTCCTTATAAAGGTATAAGTTCATCCCCCTTTTGCCTCTCTCTTCCCCTCTTTTTGCTCTTCTGCCATGGGATGACACAAGAAGGCCCTTTCCAGAGCTTGGACTTCCCAGCCTCCAGAATCGTGAGTGAATACATTTCTATTCATAAAAGGTAACTAGGCTGTGGTATCCTGTTATAACAGCACAAAATGGATTAAGCCAACTATCTTTCTGTGTGTTTATCTTTCTTCTTTTGATAGACCTGTGGGATAATTTATGTAATCTTAAATGAAATTCATATAGAAAAATAACTCATATACTTAATTGAAGCCATGTCCACACACATAAAAAATAAGCCTAAAATAATTTTTAAACTTAAGTTTCATGTTTCCAAATATAGGTCTTCATTCATCAATTTCTTAAAACAAGAAAGATATGTATGTGTGTGTAAGTGTGTGTGTTTGTGCATGTGTGTGTGTCTTTCCCTTTTAAGAATGAATTAGATATTAGAAATGGAAATTTAACAATTAAAAACCACATTTTTTGTTAGCCTTAAACTTTTTAAAAAATATAAGCACTTTTACTGAGGAAACTTTTCTTCAGTTAACAAACTATTAGAGACTTTAATTGATAGAAAATGACAAATTGTTCAGACAGTTTGATAATTGATTTTAGTTATGTTCAAATATTTTGGCATCCATTAATTTTGACCCCTGATCCAGATTCCAGCAATAACATACACAACTTCCTCTTTCCTATGATGACATTCTTTTGATATTTTAAGTTTTTCTTCAATATTGTTTCTATCCACACCAAAATGCTATGGGTTTAGTAATTTCTATCATTATTCATATTTTTATTTAACTATAGAAATCATGGTCTTTTATGACTCAAATATAAGAAATTTATAGAATTTGACAAGAACAACAGCAATGTGTGTGTGTGTGTATAATGTTCTGTTAGAATTATAGCATGATATACTAACTGTTAGACATCCCAGGCTGGCTCTCTTGGCTTTCCAGATGTTCTGTATTTGTCACTGTTTCACAAAAACTCATTAGTGTAAATATTTCTGCCATGCTGGATCAAAGCCAGAAGGAAGATGAATATTTGGTTCACTACTATTTGCATCTAAATGTCTCCACAGAAAGAAGATACGCACAATTGTTTTCTACAAGTCACCTTCTATAGAATCTCTCAAACTTAGAGCTGCCATTCAAAGTTGCTACTACTTTTGAGAAACTAATATGTTTAATCTTCCATTGCCAGTAAGTGGAGAGAGAGAAGTACATTTAATGTGAAGTGAGTACAGTGTCAACACTGGGAGAGTATAAGATTGATGTTGTCTGGAGAAGTCCTAACAGTGAGAGAGAGACAGTGAGACTAGTGCAAAGTGATGATCAACCAATAATAGGAAATTCCCGTTATCTGGTGATATCTTCAGTGGCCTGTATGGTCTCTGTCACATCAACTCTTCTCTACTAATGTACCTGAAAATAGTCATAGACAGCACATAAACAAATGAGTGTAACCCTGTTCTAATGACATGTTATTAATCAACACAGAAATTTAAATTTCACATAATTTTAATGTGTCATGAAACTTGCTTTGATATATATAAATATTTATATATATATTTCAAAAGTTTTATATATATATAAAGTTTCAGCTCCAAGTCCAGAGTTAGCCCATGGGGTATAGTTTGCTGACCCTTATTTTATTCCTGTCAGGTTCCAGTTCAAGTTCTTGTTTTCTCGATGGAGCATTCAAACGCAATTCTATGACTCACCCTCCACTGAAAAAGTTGAATGGACTGAATGTTTGTGTCCTCTCAAAATTCATATGTGGAAGACTTAACCCCTAATGTTATGATATTAGGAGGTGAGGCCTTTGGGAGAAAATTAGAATTAGATAAGATCATGAGAATGGAATCCTTATTTAATGGGATTAATGCTCTTATAAGAGTCTTGAGAGACATTGATTCTCTCTAAGAATACACGAATAGTGGGCAGTTTCCAACCGGGAAAGGACCCTCAACAGACAGCAATGATGCTGGCAACCTGATCTTAGACTTCCAGCTTTCAGAACTGTGAAAAATAAATTTCTGTCTTTTATAAACCACCCACTCTATTGTATCTTGCTGTATCTATTGGTTTATCTTCATATGGCTAAAAGGAAATATCCAAGACTGGGTAATTTATAAAGGAAAAAGGTTTAATTGACTCACAGTTCTGCATGGTGGGAAAGGCCTTAGGAAACTTACAATCATGGCAGAAGGGAAAGTAGCTTTTCTTACAGGGCAACAGGCAAGAAAGAGAATGAGTCTATAGGAGGAACTGTTAAACACTTATAAAACCGTTAGATCTTCTGAGAACTCACTATCACAAGAACAGCATGGGGGAATCAGCACCCATGATCCAATCAGCTCCCACCATGTCCTGCCCTTGACATGTGGGGATTATGAGGATTACAATTTAAAATGAGATTTGGGTGGGGACACAGAGCCTAACCATATCATTACAGTATCCCTAACTGACTAAGACAAAAAGTAACCACATTTTTTCCTGTTTTATGCTATGTGGTTTTTCTATTTTCATGTATTTTCCTTGACTTTCCTGTATTTTTTATTATATTTTTGTGATCTATGACACTTTCTAGATCATAGAGGTGTGACTACATTTCTATAATTGGCAGTCCTATGCATTATTCTGCTCATAGGTTCTAACAGCTGAATGCTTGGCACTATTTTAAATATTGGAAAACATAGTATACAACTTTGGATTTTCAGCATCACTTGAAAATTTGGAAAACTTGGTATTGATTATCATGTGGCAACAACTGGCTGGGGCTTAGTAGCAGCAGTAAATTTGGAAAAAGGCACTTGATTTCATAATTGCCACCGTCTCCTCTACTGCTTATGTGTGGTAGGAGAATTCTTAGATGGCTTCATGGAGCATGGCAGGGATCTGTGAATATAAGGGTACATAATGAGATAGTGACTCCTATGATTACATTACCTGATATAGGACTGTGCTGCTGCAGACTAAAGAGGTATTCTCTTGCTAACCTTGAACCAGTAAACTTCCATGTTGTCAGAGAACCATGTGATAAAGGACTCTGGTGGCCTCTATGAGCTGAGAGTGACTTCAGCTAATAGCCAGCAGGGACATAAGTGCCTTAGTCTTACAATTTCAAGGAACCGAATTCTGCAGAGAAACCTGAATACATTTGACAGATAAGGCTCAGCCTCAGATGAGATTGCAACCCCGTCTGTCACCTTGATTTCAAGCCACCCTGAGCAGAGAATCCAGTTCATCTGTGTCTGTAATCCTGAGAAATCCTTGAGATATTAATAGTGTGTCATTTGAACTGCTAAATGTGTGGTCATTTCTTATACATCAATAAAAAGCTAATACACTATTATTTTTCACCAACACAATTCATTTTTTATTCCTACTTAGCCTGAGAATGCCAAAAAGCTCTATTGCCACAAAGTCTCCTACTTTGCAAACAATGAGAAACTGTGGAAATTAAATATTTTATTTTCACTCATGATTTTTTTCAATATTGGTTATCAAAATAAATTTATTAAAAGTATTCAAAGACCACTTCAAAGTGTAGCTGCCTTCAAAGCAGATTTTTGGCACTCATAACGGACATTGCAGTTTTCAACACCATAGCACTCATTCTATTTCACACATTTTTAACAATGCAAACATGAACCATTTCAGTTTCAGCATTACATGAGACAACAGTACTGATGATCTGTGGTCATAAGAACTTCAATAGCCTTGCACATAGTAAACACTTTACTGTTATCGAGTCCTAAACTAAAATTACTATGTGGTAACATGGATCGATTTAGGGAAAGATGTACAACCAGCTACCTAAGGCCACATAATCCCAGATCTATTGATTTTAAATGCTTTTGGACCAACCTTTCTGTGCTGAATAGTAGAAATACTAGTGGAACCCAGAAAGCTATTAAGTAACAGGCTGTTTCCATGTGAGTAAAATTGATGAATTGTTCTAGACACAGATCTACCTTATATCCCTGTTGATTACCTTTAAGGCAGTGGAAAATAATCAATTGGAAAAGAGGAAATGCATTACCTTTTACTCCAAGTAAGGAGATGGGTGTCCATTTGCTTACTATATAGTTTCCAGCCCTTCCATTCACAGATGGGTTATGTGACTCATGTCAGACACTCCTGTTGTGGCCTTTCTGTCTTCCCTAAGAGTAGACCCTACTCTACCCAACTCACCATCTGTGAATCTGATCCTTCTCAGATCTCGTACTTCAGCTCTAAAAGTGCTCCTTTTAGAACACAGCTATGTCTTCATGCTTCATACATAATAACTATTTGTTGATCCTCTCCCTTAGTACTTCACTTCTACCACTCATATATACTTCCTCTTGATTTTATATCAATGTTCCTCTTAGATGCTGCTAGAATGCTATAGAAATAGAATAATCCATAAACAGTATGGTCTAGTCTTTCTTCTGTGTGACTGTCCTTATAAGTAACTATATAAAACACTTCCAGTTTTTAGAACACATAGTTTCATTTTGCTGTCCAAAATTCTTCTTTAATGTCTTCTGGAATTTACAAAAATTAAATTAATGATTCAGTGAAATATCTGAGATACAAATATGATTAATGGGGAATATAAATATAAAATATGAATTACAAATTAAGACTATATCAAAAAAGAACAAATTGCAAATATAAGTCCAACTTTAACTAAAAAACAAAAACCAATCAATAACACTTTTATTTCACAAACATTTTTGTTTCTTGCTTATTCTGTGTCAGGTGCTGTTTTAAGAGCTTCATATAAACTCATTTAACACTTACCATAGCCCTGTGACTTAGTTGCTATTATTATCTCTATTGAATGCAAGAAGAAACTAGAGAGCAAAGAGGCTAAGTAACTTGTTCAAGGGCACAAAGGAAGGTAGAAACTGGTTGAGCCAAAATTCATAGTCAGATCATCCAGCTCTAAGCACATTCTGTGAAATACTATACCATGCTGCTTTCATCCTTTTTTCTTCATTTTCCACACTCAAAATTAATAAATAATAATACATTCATACTAATATTTTAAAATATCATGATCATACCCCAAAAGTGAAGTATATATAAAGAAAACCATCTTAAAGCTAATTTAAATAAGTTTCTTATATAACCTTGCCCAAAAGATTGATGAGAAGACCCAAATTTCTTTTTTTTTATCGTAAAACACCTAAGTGCCTCTACTATGGTGTATTCATATAAAAAGCATATCTATCCTTTTTTGATAATACAGAAGAAGGAGATATATTTCTATGTATATTAAATTCATCTTGAGCAATTTGGGTCAAATAAAGTAAATCTAATTCCAATTAATTGACCAGAGAAGAAAATGAGAAAAACCAAACTAGAAGGAATTTTCATAAAGCCTTTATTTATTTTCAAATTATAAACCAATCTGAAATGTCCCCCCAGAGTTGTGAAGTAAACTTCAGTTCTAGTACTCATAATTTCTCTGCTCTTTTCCACCTATCTCCATTATCCCATGAATACTTGAAGATAATTCTATTTCCTATTTATAAAATTTATGGAAAAGTCTTACCCAGTATATAATCTCAGATAAAAAATAGAATAACTAAAGCACTCAGTATTTCTCTATGATAACTCTACTGTTTATTAAAGGATTAAAAAGAATAAAAATATATATACAGATATCTACATATATGGATATACGTGCACATCTATGTAGAAATACCTAAGCAAAAGAGGCACAGTATATGATACAGTAGTTAAGAAAATGGATTCTGAAGCCAAAATGATTTTTAATCTGGCTTTTCCCATTTTCTGCTATGTGAACCCTTGCAAGTGATTTGATTTTGATGGTATTTAATTTTCTAATTTATCAAATGGGTCATAATAAAATAGAACACATATATCGTATGTGATATATGTGAAATATAGTACATAGTGCATATACATTGAGGACTCAGGTACAGCAAAGGACAACTTGATTTATTCCTCCCCCTTCCTGTTCAACCTACTTTGGAGACATGTTCTTCTTTGCTCTTTGATAAAATTCAAGGCAAGTTCCCTGACTTGTCTTTTGGTTCTCTGTTACTGAAAAGTGTTTCCAGGAATTAAGGTCAGTACATAGGCTCATTTTAGTAAAATGTCCAGATCCTTGGAAGTTCAAAACTTTGAAAAGTTAAAGATTCTATCCTGAACTATTTTAATATTAAAGACCCTCTAGAGAAAGGATCTAAAGTAAGTTCCTTTCCTATTTTCCCCACGATATTCTTCTTTTCTTCTCTCACTGTGATTCCACTAGGACACAGTGGTGAGGTCAGAAAGGGTAATAAATGCATGGATGCTATAAAGAGCAGCCACGGAAGATGGCTTTATTCTGGTTGTAGCACTTTTATATGGTCTTTGGACAATACCTCTCTTTTCACTGAGGGATCCTTCACATGCAATGACAGTCTTTTGGTATATTCTGGTAGGTCACTTAGAAGTATCCTTGCTCAATTTGTTGGGATTCAACTGTATTCCTCTTCTTCTATATTTGGAAAGTTTTTTTGTTGTTGTTGTTTTGTTTGTTTTGTTTTCCAGATGGTGTTTATAACATGTTGGTTAAATAATTTGGGTTCAATACATCTCAATGAGAAGCATGCAACCTTAATCCATGATGATTGTGAGTGGAGCTATTTTTCAATCTACGTTAATTTTGAATTTAACTGTGTCAAGACAGTCAAGCTAGTTTCTTATCTTTTGAAACAATAGGGAGTGAATCACATACCAAATACTGTTTTCTCTCAATTCCAATGAACATATACAAACACTCTTTATTTTCCCCGTGAGACTTGATATAAGAAGGAAGTTTCTCAATCCCCACTCTAAAAGGGCTTTGGTAAGACCCAAAGCTCATCAACAACTCCCCGTGAATTTCTAGACTCTTTTATGATGTTCAAGTCTTTCTTCAACTGAATTTGGGGGAAGATGTAGTTAGCACAGATCACACAACAGATTGTCATACAGTACATTTGAAAATCTTGCTTAGATGGTCTCTTCCTCTTTTTGGAAATTTGTTATAACTTGTCACCTATGCTTTTGCTTGGCAGTTTGTGTGTCACTGAACACCAGCTTGAAATTATTTTCATTGTGATGTCCTACTATATGTTCTTATATTTAAATACACAGAAGTAGTTATATAGAATAGAAATATTAAAGCATTGTTATTATGAAAAATATAGATTGCATAGGGGAGAAGAAAGGGCCGATAAGGTAGAAAATTATATTATTTGCAATTGATTTTATTCATTATAAGGAACAACGGTGCATAGATTAGAAGAAAAAATAATGTGTTGCCTCAATTATGAAGATATAACTAATTTCCCCTTATATCAGTCCAAAAATTCGAAGAAGAAATCAGATAGCTGCTAAATACTGGGTGTTTGAATATCCTTGAAAATACATGTGGTCAGTAAGCCAAAAAGATAATTCCATAAAAACTACAAAGCCATTAATTTCTACTATTATTTATCCTATTTTTTCTCTCTCTTTCCCTACCTTGTCTCATGTTTGCCTACTTATCTATTTATCTGTCCATTATCTCTTCTATCACTATGTTGGAAGCCATTCATAAAAATAGATAGAACCCACCCACTGGGATAAAATACTCATGTTTATAGCACTATTTAAAGGCTTCTAGAGCTTTACACATATTACCTCATTAATTTTCACAATATCCTGCAAAGTGAGTAGGTGGAAATTATTTCTCATTTTATGGTTGGATAGAGTAAGATACTGCAAACTTACCAAAGAGACACATGTAGGAATAAATACAGGAAATCAAATAAGATATGATTTTAAAATCATATAGATTTTAAATCTATAAATCGTATAGATTAATCCCTTGCCTAATGTTATCTTAGAAGTTAATTTCATGTATTGTGATAGATTCAGAAGTTCTTGCACTATCGTTAAAATTAAAGCTATTATATCTATATTCTTATAATATGCTAATAAATGGAGAATCTTATCAAATATAATAGATATAGTAATAAAATAGCCATTGATAACACAGATTGGGCACTTCTGCTGTGGCAGGGGCTTCTTGCATTATCTAGTTTTACATTCACAGCAACCTTACCATTTTAATTCTCTATTGCAGTATAAGAAATTATACTGGGATAATTTGTTATCCCAAAACTTTGCAGCTTAAAATAACAACCATTTACTTTCTCACACAATTTCTGAGTTCAGAACTCTGGGAGAATCTTAACTGGGTGGTTCTACCTCAGGGTGCAAGGGTTTACAAGGTTGCAGTAAACCTGTTGATTGAGGCTGTGGTTTCATATGAAGGTTCAATTGAGGGAGGATCCATTTCTAAACTGACTCACATTATTAACATAATTCAGCTTCTGGAAGGTTGCTGGACTGAGGAAAACAGCTCCTTGCTGGCTGTTGGCCAGAGGCCTCTCTCAGTTCCTTGCTATATCTTCATAGACAGCATATCTTTCACCTTTGTGAGATCTTTACAAGTGATTTTACAGTTACCCTCAGCTTTATCTTTAGATCGGGGGTTTCTGGCATTGCTCTAAATTTGATCTTTTCTCGGAAACCATTTCTTATTAGTTTTATTATCAGGTGCCCTCTAGAGACGCTGAGTATTTTCAAAATCAGCAAGTTCTGGCTCCAATTTGTTCATCAGTCTTTCTTTTACTTTATCCCTCTCTCTTTTTTTTTTTTTTTTTTTTTTTTGAGATGGAGTTTGGCTCTTGTTGCCCAGGCTGGAGTGCAGTGGTATGATCTTGGCTCACCGTAACCTCTGCCTCCTGGGTTCAAGCAATTCTCTGGCCTCAGCCTCCCAAGTAGCTGCGATTATAGTCATGCACCACCCTGCCCAGCTAATTTTGTATTTTTAGCAGAGATGGTGTTTCTCCATGTTGCTCAGGCTGGTGGTCTCGAACTCCTGACCTCAGGTGATCTGCCCACCTTGGCCTCCCAAAGTGCTGTGATTACAGGAGTGAGCCACCACACCCAGCCTACTTTATTTCTTTAACCTTGCCTGTTGTTATAAGCAACAAGAAGGAAGTAGGTATCACCTTCAATATTCTGGCTGAAAATCTACTTAGCAAATTACCCAGAGTTTTAGGTCCATTTTTTATTTTCTACATGTACTAGTTTCTAAGGCTGCCATAGCAAATTACAACAGATCTAGGCTCTTGGTTTAAAACAACAGAAATTTATTTTTTCATAATCCTGAAGCCTAGAAGTCTGAGATCAAGGTGTTGGTAAGATTGGTTTGGTTTCTTGCAAGGCCCCTTTCCTTGGTCTGTAGATGGCTGTCTTCTTCTGTTATCACCACATAATCCTGCCTCGGTCTGTGTCTGTATCTTAATCTCTTCTTAGAAGGACACAAGTCATATTGAATTAGGGGCCACCCATATTACCTATCTTAACCATAAGTACCACTTTAAAGGCCCCATCTCCAAATATGGTCACCTTCTGAGGTATTAGGGGTTAGGGGTTCAACTTCTATCTTTTGCAGGATACAATTCAACTTCAAACACCACATAATTGCAGCAGTAGTATTGATAAACTTCTGCTATTACATAACAAAAATCCTCTTTCCTCCAGTTTTAAATAAGATTTACCTCATTCACCTATAGGCATTACCAATAACCTTATGAAAGAACATTGGAATTCTATTAATGATTTACTTAACACACCTCAGGCATTTTTTGTTTGTTTGTTTTGTTTTTTCACATTCTGTCCTCCAAGTCCACTAAGGAATTCAAAGTTATTCCTACATTTTAGGGTGTTCTTTCAACAACATCTCACTTACAGGTACTGAAATACATACTAAGTATTTATAGCAACATAATACATTGCTCCAACACTCATCAGCTTTAAACAATGCAAATTGATTATCTCACACAATTTCTGAGGGTCAAAACTCTGGGAGAAGTTTTTCTGGGTATTTCTGGTTCAGGATCTCACTGGGTTGCAACCAAGCCATTGACCAGAGATGAACCTTGAAATAGCTTAGCGTTAGACTGGAAATTTCCCTTCCAAATTCAATCAAATGGTTGTTTGTAGATATCAGTTTGGGTAAAACTCATCAATGATAATAAATGCTTTAATAAAATAGCTGTAGGTAATATCGATTAAGCACATTTTCAAGAGCTTGTGCATTGCTTAATTTTACACTCAGAAGAAACTTACCATATTAATATTATTCCATGCCCATGTTATAGCTAAAGTTATTAAATAAAGGAATTGTGCATGGTTACATAAGCAAAGATGGAAGAACTGAAACTTGAAATCAAATGGTTTTAAATTTTGAAAGCCTCAAATGTAGTTATATTACTTTCCTATCCAAAATGGCTTGATAGGCTGGGTGTGGTGGCTCACGCCTATAATCCCAGCACTTTGGGAGGTCGAGGCAGGTGAATCACCTGAGTTCAGGAGTTTGAGCCCAGCCTCGAACATGGCAAAACACAGTCTCTACCAAAAAAAATAAAAATAAAAAATTTTAAAAAATTAAAAAATTTAAAAAAAAATTAGACGGGCATGGTGCTTCATGCCTGTAGTTTCAGTTACTTGCGAGGCTGAGACACAAGAATCGCTTGAACCCGGGAGGCGGTGGTTGCGGTGAGCTGTCATCACACCACTGCACTCCAGCCTGGGTGACAGAGTGAGGCTCCGTCGTGGAGAAAAAAAAAATGCTTGATGGTTTCTACTTTGAAAGAAAATAGGAAAAAAGACATAAAAATAAAAGCAGAAAAAAGGAACATTGCATAAATTAATCATGTATACAGTAAAATCACTCTAAACCTAACATAATACTTTGTTTAAAAAAGTGATTGTAAAGAAAAATATATGAAACAGAAGAAAATAAAGTTAATAATTTTTTCTACAAACTATCTCCTCTGGTTTATAATTTATTATTGTCTTTAATACAAGGTATGGTTGACTTTTTTAAAATAAATATGGCTGTATCCATGGGTTTATTTGTTTTTATAAAAATGTGTGCATGTGTACTTTATTAGGTAACATCTGGCTTTGTCTTTAAGAATTTCAGTTTTTAGAGGATTGAAAATATTGGAAAAATATAAGAAAATTAAGTCCAAATTTAAAAGTTATAATCATTTTCTTTGTTGTTGTGTTTGTTTTGAGATGGAGTCTCACACTGTCACCCAGGCTAGTGTGCGGTGGCACAATCTTGGCTCACTGCAACCTCCACCTCCCTAGTTCAAGCGATTCTTCTGCCTCAGCCTCCAGACAGAGTACCTAGAATTACAGGCGCCTGGCACCATGCCAGGCTAATTTTTTGTATTTTTCATAGAGACAGGGTTTCACTATGTTGGCTAGGTTGGTCTCAAACTCCTGACCTCGTGATCCACCCGCCTCACAAAGTGCTGGGATTACAGGCGTGAGCCATCACTTACGGCCCTAAAAGTTACAAACATGTTCATAAGTTTTTGTTATAAAGAAACAAAATTGATGAGATAGTGCCGGGGGGAGGGATATGTGTGAGTGTGTATATGATAAAGTAAGAAATAGAAAAAGAAAAAAAATAGAATATTAAAAATATAAGCAATATTGGCTAACCTAGTCTTAACCAAGTCTTAACCTAGAGAATGAATTTACAGGGAAGGAGAAAACAAAAACACGTATTCTGCCCTTGACCAGCCCTAGGAAAATTATTCTCCATAATCATACTCTTTTAATGTTACTATAACTTTGATTCAAAATTCAGTCTCTTTTACATATATTATTATCATTCCTTGTAAATCTTTATTTTGATTTTTTAAATACACATCGTTTTAAAGAAGTATTGTATTAAGAATTGTTACAAGTATAGTGCAAAAATCCAATCTATCTTCACACCCAATTTCTCGTATTATTAATATCTTAGTAGGACATAGTTTTCACAGTTAATAAATCAATATTAGTACATTATTACTTTCCTTAACTTTATTGAAGTATAACTAACAAATAAAAATTGTATATATTTAAGATGTACCACATGATGTTTTGATACATTATGAGGTGATGCCCATAATCAAACTAATTAGTATATCTGCCACCTATATGTGGAATAAAAAGAAGCTGTATTCATATAAATGAGAGTTAGAAAGGCTGTTGCCAGAGGCTGGGGGAGTGAAGAAAATTGGGACATTTTGGTCAAAGGGTACAAACTTTCAGTTACAAGATGAACGAGCTCTGGAGATCTAATCTACAGCATGTTTTAAGTATAATTTATAAATTATTAGAAATTAAATACTTTATTTTTTCCTCGAGTTTTCCAGTTGCCTATCCAAGTTACCATATTACTTTAAGTCATCATCTCTACAAAGGTTCAGCTTGGTTATGACAGTTTCTTAGACTTCCTGTTTTTTACGAGCTTGATAAATTTGAAGATCATTGGCCAGGTATATTGGCATTTTGTATAATTTTTTGTCTGTTGTTTTTCTTATGATTCGATTTGAGTAATGTATTTTTAGGGCAAAGATCATAGAAGTAAAGTGCTATTCTAAACATATCAGGTTATGTCAAGTGTACATACTATCAATATGACTTGTAACTATTGATCTTTTTAAATATAAACTTTTATTTTAGGTTCAAGGGTATATAAGAGAGTTTGTTACATAGATAAACTCGCGGCATGGGGGTTTGTTGTGCAGATTACTTCATCACCCAAGTATTATGCCCAGCACACAATAGTTATCTTTTCTGCTCCTCTCCCTTCTCCAACCCTCTACATTCAATTAGACTGCAGTGTCTGTTGTTTCCTTCTTTGGGTTTATAAGTTTTTATCATGTAGCTCCCACTTATAAGTGAGAATACACAGTATTTAGTTTTCTGTTCCTGTGTTAGTTTGCTAAGGATAATAGCCTGCAACTCTACCCATATTCTCACAAAAGACATGATTTCATTCTTTTTTATGGCTGCATAGTATTCCATTGTGCATATGTACCACATTTTCATAATCCAGTGTGCCTTTGATGGACATTTAGGTTGATTCTATGCCTTTGCTATTGTGAATAGTGCTACAATGAACATTCACATGCATGTGTCTTTATGGTAGAATGATATACCTTTCTGTCTTTATGGTAGAGTGATATATATATATATTTCTCTGGGTATATACTCACTAATGGGATTGCTGTGTTGAATGGTAGTTCTGCTTTTAGCTCTTTGAGAAATTGCCATACTGCTTTCCACAATGGTTGAACTAATTTACATTCCCACCAACAGTGTACACCTGTTCCCTTTTATCTGCAACCTTATCAGCATCTGCTTTTTTTGACTTTTTAATAATAGCCATTCTCATTGGTGTGATAAGTGGTTTTGATTTGCATTTCTCTAATAGTCATATTGAGCTTTTTTTCATATACTTCTTGTCCACATATATATCTTCTTTTGAAAAATTGTGTGTTTATATCCTTTGTCCACTTTTTAATGGAGTTGTGATATGGTTTGGCTGTGTCCCCACCCAAATCTCATCTTCAATTGTAGCTCCAATAATTCCCACATGTGGTGAGAGGGACCCAGTGGGAGGTAACTAAATCATGGGAGTGGTTCTTTCCCATGCTGTTCTCTTGATAGTGATTAAGCCTCACAATATCTGATGGTTTTATAAAGGGGAGTTCCCCTACACAAGCTCTCTTGCCTGCTGCCCTGTAAGATGTGACTTCACTCCTCATTCACCTTCAGCCGTGATTGTGAGGCCTCCCCAGCCACGTGGACCTCTGAGTCAATTAAATTTCTTTTCTTTATAAATTGCCCAGTCTCAGGTATGACTTTATTAGCAGCAGGAGAACAGACTAATACAGTAAATTGGTAACTTACCTTCTAGTGGAAAGTACAGACAAACAATTAGACTTTCGTGGTCAAGGAAGACATGTTGTATGACAGAATTATGCACAAATTACTTTGCAAACACTTAGAAGCATCACTAAAGCTGGCCCAGAAATATAAAGACAGCATCTCAGAGGACATTATATCACAGCTGAATCAGGAAAAATTATAGGCAAACATACGAGGCTTGAGTAAATGTTCCAGAGAAAACATCGTGATCACGAACAAAGATTGGAGGGTAAGAGTGTGAGGAATTCAGAATGATACAAGTACTTGAAGATGGTCAGAGTGCAAGAGGCCAGAAAGATAGGTGGTTGACGGAAGTATGAGTACAATCAATAACAAGGAAGTCAGCCTTATTAAAATGTTTTCTTATTAATTTTTAAGTTATAATTTATAAACTTATGATTATATATTTGTTTTTACATATTTTACATGTGATTTTTAAATTTTTATAATAAGGATTAAATTACTAATTAACTCAGTTAATCAATCAGGTATTTAAGGATGACTTTATTCTACAGAGTGTGTGTGGCTTATTGAATTAATATGGACAAATAATCTTATCATCCAAATTACTTATATGTCTGTATGGATACTTATAAATATATACATATAAATATATATACACACACTTATGTACATGTCATCGTAATTTTGTATGTGTACATGTCATTATAATTATATATGTGTGTATATCTTTAAAAATAAGGAAATATAATTCTATAATTAAGTGAAGATAATTAAACACTGAAGGAACATTGCAAAATACTAATCTTATATTTGTTAAAATTGTATTTTCACTGTATTCAGAAAAACATCAAGAAGAATGCATTAAAATATTAAAATGGCACAAAATATTTATTGTTGTAGCATCAAAAATGTGTAATCTCAAACTAAACTATGTAACACATTTCAAAAAATAAAATTTAAATGTAGAGCTGAATGAATATGCAACTTTAGTGCTTTAGGTCTCAGAAGGGAAAAGTAAATGATAATACAGTATTCTATAATAATGTAACATAACTCACTTCTAATGAATATTGGAATAAAGACACAGTCTCATTAAAATGATCATAATTTCAGTTAATATTGGCGTCACACTGTTCCTGGACCAAACTGAGGGTCGGACTGCTATTTCTGACTGCCCAATAACGAGATGCAGATCAAATGGGGAGAAAGAGAGTTTTTATTTCTGTAACCAGTTACAAAGAGAAGGCCTGAAAATTATCTCCTGACCAACTCAAAATTACAAAGTTTTCCAGAGCTTATGTAGCTTCTAAGCTATATTTCTATGCATATTCTATGCATAAGTGTTCATTCATCTTAAGACATAAGTGATTAACTTCTTTTAACCTATAGCTAAGGTCTGAGTCCTGAAGACCTTCTTCTGGAGCTTCAGTATGTATACTTAATCTAAATGGGTCCAGGCACTGGGATGATTACTCTTGTCTTGTCTCCTGCTAATTCACAAAGGTTTGGAGAGTTCCTGCAGACTCCCAGTAAGCTTGTTTAATCATGCTTTAAGGTTCAGGAAAGGCCTAGGCAAAACTCTTGGTGGGCTCTTGATATATTCTAGCCTTTGTATAAGGGCACTGGCTTTTCATATTTAGCTTGACCATTCAGTCAGTGCTGAAACGTTTGTTATGGAGGCCTGCCTTAGTGAGACCTGGCCTGCCACAAAATAAGATTAAAAAATATGACAACTGAATCATAGTGTCAACCTAAAATATTCAAAAGGATCAGAATTCAGTTTTTTAAAATTTGGTCAAACAAAAAGCTGGAATTAGGCATTTGTAGAAAAGACTCCAGAGAAATGGAACCAGTGCTCCTAAGTTCTTGCTTATATAGGCAGAAAACAATGAAATTTAATAGGCTTACAACATTGTGTGTACATGGCTGGTTTATGAGTTACAAAAATATAATGAGTTTGGCTTGTTTTCTTTTCTTTATATCTAGTTTTTATTTCCTTTCCAAGTTAGAAGAATGTACTTAACATTCCATTATAAGACAATGTGACAGCCATGAAGTCTTTGAGAAAAGTAGGAGGGCAGTTAATCTACCATGAAGGGGAACAATGAAGAAGGAAGGGATCTTCTATGGTGCCCTTTAGCCATTTACAACATTTTACAAAACAATGTAAGGAAGGAAGAAGACTAGTCTATAATCAGGAAAACAAAGGTTATAGCTGCCTAGGTTGCAGCTAGCTACCTGTCATATGACTCAGGCTCCATAATCACAATCCTTTAAGGCTCAAAGTAATTTAAAATTTCAACAACTTACATTTCAAATTACTTATTGTCACTATATACATTAAAATGTATTAACATTGAGATTACTCATTTTAAAATTCGTTATTAACAGGGCCAACATTTTGTATATATCATCGATTAAACAGAAGAGAGAAAGACAGAATAGCTCTGAGTGGCAAAAACACTGTGTTTTCCCCCTGCTTTTCTACCACAACAATCAACACAGACATCTTTTGTTAACAAATGTGTGGGGGATTTTCCCCACACACCAAGCAAGCAGTCAGTTATACAGCAGACGCTAATGGAGTTTAATTGTGATAGTATTGATCAGAAGACAGTGGCAGATCCCATAGGTTGGGAGCTCAGTCCCACAAGACTGCCTCCTCTTCTATAACCAATCCCAATCCTCAGGTTGTTCTTCCTATGCTTCTGACTGACTGCGTATAAATTCAGGTTCTCATGACCGTCTTCTTGGGTTCCATTAATTTGTGAGAGGGACTTGCACAACTCAGGAAAACATTTACTTTCATTTACCGGCTTATGATCCAGACTATTACAAAGGATGCAGATGAAAGAGTTGCATAAAGCAAGACTGTGGGAAAAGGTGTGCATCTTCTCTGCCCTCCCTAGGCATTTTCTACTCTCCAGAAACCTTCATGTGTTCACCTATCCTGAAGCTCTCCAAAACCTGTCCTTTGGGGATTTTATGCGTGCTTTGTTACTAGGTGTGATTGATTAAACTGGTGGCCATTAATAATCAACTTAACCTTCAGCCCTCACTTCCCTCCCCAGAAGTTGGAGAGTGGGTATCAAAGTCCCAACCCTGTACTCCTGCCTTTGTCTTTCAGGTGATAAACCCTTCCTGAAGTTACCTAGAGGCTGCCAAGCATCAGTAAGCTCATTAGCATACAAAAAGACATCATTTTGGATATTCTAAGGATTTTAGGGATTGTATGCCAGGAAACAGAATCAAAGACCAAACATATATTTTAAAATATCACTTTAGCCGAGGCTGAAGGCAGCCATAAAATTAATTTAAAAAATAAAATATAATAAATAAATACATACATTATCTAGAAAATAATGTGTTACAACACATTTTAATGGTAGTAGTAAAGTGTAAAAAGTTGCTCAAATTTGAAATAGAAAAAACAATTATGATGAGATATTTTCTGATATATCAATTATATAATTAAAACTTTATATTATCCAAGCCTTTAAGGCAATGTTTCCTAACCAGCCTGTATTTCAGAATTTGCCTGGGAGTCTTGAAAAAATATACATCCTGAGCTATACTCCAACTTTGTGAATCAGGTTATCCTGGGTAGCTATCATGCATCTTTAATGTTCTAAAAACCCATCATTTTTCGTTTTCTAAAAGCCCATATTAATTGTTGTAGCATCACAAATGTTGTGTAATCTCAAACTAAACTGTGTAACACATTTCAAAAAATAAAATTTAAATGTAGGGCTACATGAATATGCAACTTTAGTGCTTTAGGTCTCAGAAGGGAAAAGTAAATGATAATACAGTATTCTGTAATAATGTTACGTAACTTACTTCTAATGAATATTAGAATAAAGACACAATTTCATTGAAATAATCATAATTTCAGTTATTATTGGCATCAAACTGTTCCTGGACCAAACTGAGGGTCAGGCTGCTATTTCTCACTGCCCAATAACGAGATGCAGATGAACTGGGGAGAAAGAGAGTTTTTATTTCTGTAACCAGTTACAGAGAGAAGGCCTGAAAATTATCTCCTGACCAACTCAAAATTACAAAGTTTTCCAGAATTTATGTAGCTTCTAAGCTGCATTTGTATGCATAAGTGTGCATTCAGAACTTTAATGTTCTAAAAGCCTATCATTTTTCTATTGATCAGAACTGAGTCAAGAACCACGTTTCTAAGGATACTTTTTCTTATTTCCCAGAGAAGGTACAAAGATATCTAGTGGAAAAACTTCTTCTATAGTTTCAAAAAAGACCTATATGATTGATTTTTTGGTGATAATATTGACAGTGTTGACGGCTGAGATATTTGGATTACATTGTCTTTGTGTGCCTATATGATTCCTCAAGACTTAGCTAATTTTCCACTTACATAGTTACCTATTACAAATAATACAAATTAAGATCATTTAGGTTGAAGAAAAATAACTTTGTATTTAATTAAATTCTCTACCTCTGGGTCAACATATATAGTTGTGTCATCATCTTTTTGAACAATTACAGACATGTGTTGTTTAACAATGAGAATGCGTTCTGAGAAATGTGTCCTTAGACAATTTCATGATGGTGGGAACATCATAGGGTGTAGTTATACAAACCTAGGTGGTGTAGCCTATTACATATCTAGGCTATACGGTACAGCCTTTTGCTCCTAAGCTACAAACCTATATAGCATGTTACTCTACTGAATACTGTAGGCAATTATAATACAAAGGTAAGTATTTGTATATGTAAACATACAAAAGGTACACTAAAAATAAAGCATAAAAGACAAAAATGGTATGCTTGAAAGGGGCACTTACTGTGACTGGAGCTTGCAGGACTGGAAGTTGCTCTGGGTAAGTCAGCGAGTTAGTGGTGAGTGAATGTGCAGGCCTAAGACATTATTGTACACTATTGTAGACTTTATGAACACTCTACACTTAGGCTGCACTACATTTTTTTAAAAAACATTTTTATTCAATAATAAATTAACCTTCACCAACTATAACTTTTTTACTTTACAGACTTAAATTATTTTACTTTGACTATTCTGTAATAACACTTCAAACACAAACACATTATACAAATTTACAAAAATATTTTATTTTAATATTCTTATTGTGTAAGCTCATATTCTATTTTTAATTTTCTTAAAGGTTTTGAAATTTTTTTGCTGAAAATTGAGACACAAACACACATATTAGCTTAAGCCTTCAGTGGGTCAGGGTCATCAATATTATTCTTTCAAATTCCATGTTTTCACCCACTGGAAGGTCTTCAGGGGCAATAACACCAATGGAGCTATGTCAGCTCTTATAATAACAATAGTTTCTTCCGGAATGCCTCCTGAAACTGTTTTATAGGTAGCTTTTTAAATATTTTTGCAAGACTGGCAATGAATAGGTTTGTTTATACTAGCATCACATCAAACAAGTGAAAAAAATTTGTGTACTATGACATTACAACCACTATGAAGATACTAGCTGATAGAATTTTTTCAGCCCTATTATAGTCCAGTGGGACTACCATCATGTATGTGGTCCATTGTTGAATGAAATGTAATTATGTAGTGTATGCATGTATATAATAAGAAATTCTTCATGAGTCTTCTTTTCTGAACTCCAAAACTTTTATTGACACAGTTCACTATGCAACCATTAAGAATATATTGACATTAACGACTGAGATGAAAGCTATATACCATCCCAGCTTTATAATTTTTATTTTCACCAACAACATGAACTGTGGTGGTTGTATATTAGGCTCTGAACTAAGCTATCAAAGAAATATATATATACATAAACTATAGCCACCATATCTTTGCTGTGCTTGCTTTAAATGTTTTATCATTTCTTCAGTTAATCTTCATAGCAATATTGTGAGCCATTTATTATCATCATCACTTTACAGATAGTAAAATTGAAGTTCAAAGGTATACACTAAACAGCTCAAGGTCATTCAATTAGTAACTGGCAGAAATGTGATCCAAAGCAGTCTTTTGTTAAAGCCAATGATATCTTTCATACAATCCTAACTGTGTGACACAACATAGATGGCAGCATATAGTATTAGCATTTTTAAAGATGACTGTAAAAAATAAATCTCCAAGGAGCACTGAAACAATCTCACAAAATGTAATTCTACAAAAGGAATGTCTTCCTGGGTTAGGAAGAGATAGAGCATCTCAAACACCTAAGATAGGTTGACAGCTTGTCAGGTACCATCACAAAGTATCGTACTCCTGTCTGTAGAATTTATAAAAATGGTTTTTCATTGGTTGTGTGGAAAAAAAGTCATAGAGTTCTGGCCTTGTATTTGCCACATGAGTTGCCTATAAACTGATGGATTGA
This sequence comes from Gorilla gorilla gorilla, assembly GCF_029281585.2. Lineage (NCBI taxonomy): Eukaryota > Metazoa > Chordata > Mammalia > Primates > Hominidae > Gorilla > Gorilla gorilla. Next base: position 42,490,090 of record NC_073227.2, on the reverse strand, counting down.
TTTTAATTTGGCCTTGGCAACTTTTGTTACCCTCTGAGGTATTAGTCTTGCTCTGTTCCAGACCTTTTCCTTGAACTCTGCCTTTGGACACTACTCCTCTTCCAAAGATTTGTCCCTGGAGTCCTAGGCAGGCTGTCAGTCATAACTTTGTTGGCCATGAACAATATGGTGTGTCAAACCTTTAGTAATTTTGCCAGTTCTATTTTGTAAGAAAATATACCATAGTTGTCTGGAATGGTAATCTATACTTTAAGAATTTAGTTAGAAAAAATAGAACTCATTCAATGCAAATAATGTTTTTACTAGTAGAAATAATAACTATATTATTAATAATATTGTTTTTATCTAAAAACACTAGGTTTTTGCACATGTGATTCCATATTCTGTTCACCTACCTGAGCATTGTTAAATGTATGTCTGCTCAGAAATGGATAGGTACTTGAGAAATATTAACCATATTCAAACTAACCAATAAATCTATGTATTAGGAAAGATATTATCAATTTCACAAAGTCTGGTGACATAATAAATTTGCCTAATTTATCTTACAATCATTTCTATTAATGGTAGCATTACATATTTGTATATCTGTATACTAAATTTGATTAGATATGATGAAGTTTCTTTTATTATTTTTTGTGATATTTCTTCTGCTATTCTCTTGCTCATTATATCACTTGCCTAATCATTTTAACAAATTCCATTCACCTTTATGGTCCAGTAAAACATGATTACTCTAAATAGATATATCAAGAAAAAAATTGGGGTTTTATAATTTCCAATTGAAAATATACCTACCATTGTATTGGGGCTGGTATTTTGATACAGAATATTATTATGCACATTAGAAATCTTTAAAATTAAAATAATACAAGGTGTTTTTATTTCCTTCTGTAATTATCTCAAAGTGTTATAATTTTTGACATTATTCGAGAACATTTATTTTAGCATATAAGCAAGTTTCTTAAACAATTACTAAACATAATAATATAAAGGGAATGTTACATTTATCTTAAATGATTAATGGATACAATTGTCAAGAAAATTGTATGACTGTAGTAGTTGTTTTATTCTTTATATGTCATAAAAATGTAGACATTACCTTTAAATTATTTTCCCATAATTCCCAGCAATACAGAAAAAACCCCTCAATCTCCATTTTATTTTGTTTATAAAAGTCAAATTCTAGGAAAAGTGACATCACTCACAAGCATGTGTTCTTAATAAATTAATAATTAGTATCAGAAATTATGCAGATACAATGATTTTACATGGTTCAATATTAATATAGTAACCATTCTTAAAATTTAAGAAATTGAAATACTATGAGAAATAGTATATTTCCACTTCCTCATTTGACATATTTACTATGCGCATACTATATTTAAATTTCACCGTTCTATTTAAAGTAAGCATTGAAAGAGAAAATCTTTACAATATTTTATATCAAAGAAAGACATTGTAATATTTCTCTTTACGAGATGTGTCTATATACTTGGCTGGGAAATATGATGTTTTATATGTCTATTCCTAGTGAATTGGACTTGATTTCTAGCAAGCCTCAACATATCACAAGATGAAATAGTAAGTTCCTCTCAGAAAAGAACACAACATTGAAAAAGAGAGAAAGATTATTGAAACAGTCAAGTATAGAAAATAGATCTTCTGTCATAAAGATCTTGACAGTAAATGTTGAAGCAGTAGAAATCACAAATAATATTGGTTTTTATGTTATACATTCTGAGAATTTTTATAGAGCTCAACTGGATTATAATAAGATAACAGTAAAACTCTTCCTAACATACTGTGTATGTTGTAACTTTGCTTTTGTATGAGTAGTAAAACAAATCTCTCTTGCTCACTCTCACTGGATCTCTCCACAAACACACATGCAAGCACATTTTTGCAATTCAGAAATATATTTTACCTATTTTCTTTCTAAATTTTGCCAACTCTAAAGTTTTGAAATATAGTGACCCATCTTTAAGATACAGATGATCATAATGAGAGTATTAGATGACTTCATTGTCTTTAACTGTAGATAATCACAACAATGCAAAACATTTTACATTACGTGACAGTGTAAAGCTGTTTATATTCAAGTGCTTAAGCTACAGAACTGAAAATATAAGGAATATAAAATAATACAAACATAGAAATCTGTTTTAATAAATTACTTTTCCTTTATAAAGTATGAAAAACATCTAGGCTTGACCAAAAAAAATTTCCCTTTAAACTCGGTAATCTTTTTTAGATAATGTTATCTTCTATTTCATGACATAGCCCAAGAAATCTACAAATTGATTGATTTCATTGCACATTAGGCTGTAGTTATACATATTTCACATATTTCTTTTTTTTTTACTTATTTTGTATTTTATTTTATTTCTTTTTGTTATACTTTAAGTTTTAGGGTACATGTGCACAATGCGCAGGTTTGTTACATATGTATACATGTGTCATGTTGGTGTGCTGCACCCATTAACTCATCATTTAACATTAGGTATATCTCCTAATGCTTTCCCTCCCCCTTCCCCCCACCCCACAACAGGCCCCCGTGTGTGATGTTCCCCTTCCTGTGTTCATGTGTTCTCATTGTTCAGTTCCCACCTATGAGTGAGAACATGCGGTGTTTGGTTTTTTGTCCTTGCGATAGTTTGCTGAGAATGATGGTTTCCAGCTTCATCCATGTCCCTACAAAGGACATGAACTCATCATTTTTTATGGCTGCATAGTATTCCATGGTGTATGTGTGCCACATTTTCTTAATCCAGTCTATCATTGTTGGACATTTGGGTTGGTTCCAAGTCTTTGCTATTGGGAATAGTGCCACAATAAACATATGTGTGCATGTGTCTTTATAGCAGCATGTTTTATAATCCTTCGGATATATACCCAGTTGTGGGATGGCTGGGTCAAATGGTATTTCTAGTTCTAGATCCCTGAGGAATCACCACACGTAATCCAGCATATAAACAAAACCAACAACAAAAACCTCATGATTATCTCAATAGACGCAGAAAGGCCTTTGACAAAATTCAACAACGCTTCATGCTAAAAACTCTCAATAAATTAGGTATTGATGGGACATATCTCAAAATAATAAGAGCTATCTATGACAAACCCACAGCCAATATCATACTGAATGGGCAAAAACTGGAAACATTCCCTTTGAAAACTGGCACAAGACAGGGATGCCCTCTCTCACCACTCCTATTCAACACAGTGTTGGAAGTTCTGGCCAGGGCAATCAGGCAGGAGAAGGAAATAAACGGTATTCAATTAGGAAAAGAGGAAGTCAAATTGTCCCTGTTTGCAGATGACGTGATTGTATATCTAGAAAACTCCATTGTCTCAGCCCAAAACCTCCTTTAGCTGATAAGCAACTTCAGCAAAGTCTCAGGATACAAAATCAATGTGCAAAAATCACATATTTCATTTTTGTTCATTCATAGAAACTTGAAAACATTTATTCACAGTGGTTGATATGTGGAATGTAAAAATATCTATTTAATTCAAATATTTCATGTAAACATTCTACTTTTACTTGAAATTACACAGAAAGCATTCAAATTAGAACCCATTTAATATAAAGTGAAGATTCTCAGACTGTTCAATAACAAGAACCTTTAATCATTCAAGGAATATTCATGAATCATAAGCCTTTTCCAAGCATTTTTCTATAGACTTTGACTACATAAATATGGGCAAAACAATATTTCTTTCTTCACAGAGGACCTATGGTAGGCAGCAGCAGGAAAAAAGAACAGTAAATAAATAATCACCAATCTAAATAAGAAAATATAAGGCAAGTGATGATACTTGAATAAATGGTGAAAAAATGTGGAAGAAAGTATAGACAGTGTAGATAACTTGATCCAGGAATAGGTGTTCTGAAAATGTCCCATCTAAATACAAACAGAAGGAAACAAAGGAACCAACTACGTGACTTTCTGGGAGAAGAGTGTTTTAGTTCATGGAAAGAACATATGTAAATGCTTTAAGGCAGACCAAGGCACGCTTGGAGCCTTGGATCTATAATGAGACCAGCATGGTTGAAGAAAGAGGAGGAGTAATCATAGATGATATCAGAGGGCAGAAAGGGACTGAGAATAGCCTAAAAGCCTTCATAAAACTTGGGATTTTATTCTGCATGCTGTGGGAAGCCATGCAGGGCTTGAAACAGTGGGATAACATAATTGATTCATATTTTTAAAGAATCATTGTGGTTTATGGAAAGAAGAAAACCTGCAAACGTAGAAGCAGGAGACATGTTAGACTGTCTTTTTAAGACAAGGTTAGGAATTATTGTGCCTCTAATTGGATTTGGAGCAGTGGAGATTGTGAGAATGTTTGGATTCTGCATCTATTTGAAAGGTAATGCTGAAAGGATTTGCTAATGAATTGGTTAGAGTGTGAGAGAAAGAAAGCAGTCAGGAATGATGTCAAGGTCAAAATTACCTAAACATTATTTTCTTCCTCACAGCAAGTTGATATTAATATTGAGAATTACTTATCCTGACATACTGAGATTTACTCACACATGGGATGAGTATATTCTGTTGTATTTTTCAAAGGTAATTAATATGAAAGAGACAATTGATAGACTAATAGAAATACATGACACTTTTTTAATTTTTTTACCATTTCAGCATGTGTGCAAAAACTATTAACACGAGTTAAACTGATTTTAGAAAACACAAACTGTTTCTGGAAATATACCACTACAATTTAAATGATAAGTCGTTCTAAAGATGCTTCTTGAGACCAGGAAGTGTTTGATCAACAGAAACTCTGAGAACTTGAAAACTTTGAACAAGACTTTCTTTCTTTAAATGAATCTAATAGAGAAAAAAATATTCCTTCCGAGTAAAATAGTTTGTTTATATAGAGGACAGCAGCTATCTGGACACGAGATTAACTTATAAATAGTTATATCTATGATGATATTTGTATGTATGCATTTCATGCCTGATGCTCACAAACACAGTATTTATTGATACTGTCTGCTGCATGAAAATCTGTGATTAGTGGTGCCTCTCCAGTGGGGAGGGAAAAGGGAGATAGTATTTGTACTGGGGATATAAAAATTATGTAAATGTACAGAATACAAGATGGAGAACTGTAGAGAGTAAAGACACATGTTAATCAACAAATGTAATTGTAAAATTAGCAGATGTTAAGGAAAGTACATATCTACTGAGAGCAGGAGCTTTTTCTCTCCACTGCCATTTTTTCAGAACTTCACAGAGTACCTAACACTCTAAATCTCTCAATAACCATTTGTACAATTAGTTAATTATGTCATAAAACTAGAAAATGGGAAATTTTTATGTATCTTTCTAAGGCTTTCTTGAGTCAGGACAAATTCAAAAAATTTCTGCCCAGAGCCTTGCATTTATAGAATATGCCTTCATACTTAGGTGATCAAGTAGTAATACAATACACTGAGCAAATTTTATTTGAAAGATTTATAAGAAATAATAGAAATGAAGAAGCGGAAGAAGGACATATATGATCTGTGACCTTTAGGAATTATAATCTAGTTGAGGAAAGACCCATGTAGCAGGGATAACTTAGTTCACGGCATTCTAGTTTTCCTGTATCAAATCCCCAAATATGGCATTCATTTAACTGTGACTTTATTTATTGCTTTATAACTTCCTCTTTCACATGAATGAGCACTCCATAGAGTGATTAAGCAGAACTTCTTGTTGAAAATTGGATATAAATGACCACTGAAAAAAAAAAAGAGTTCTTAATAGAGAGAAGTGAAAACGAATTCTAGGGGAAAATATAAACAGATGCACAATAATAAGAATGTGAAGATGTACCCAGAAAACCGTGAGTTATCTGTTTTGAGGGGAGTAAGATGTCTCTTCAAATACATGAAAAATAAGAATAGAAAGGGTCATTCAGGCTAGACTTTAGAAAACTATCAGTGTCTAAAAAAGAAGGTTGGGCCTTGGATCATAAGCAGGGTCACAAACTGAAGGGTTTTAAAAAGTGAGAGACATGGTCAAGGTTGTATTTCTAAAAGTGATTCTGATGTGGATGGTTTTGATTGATTATAAAGGCAGGTCTTCAAATGTTGAAACAGCAGGAGCCCATTGAGCAAATCCAGTAGTCAGTTCATAAAATCCTGAGTAGGGATAGAAATGAGAATAAAAGGAATTGTGGTGGCTCAAATTGAAGGGAAAAACAAATAAAGAAGTGTTGGAAGTTACATCAAGATTTAGAAGTGCTGGTTGGAAATAACATTAATAAAGATAAGAAAATTAGGAGTCATGTGTGCACATGTGTGTGTGCTTGTATCATCTCTCCATAGAGTGAAGCTGAAAATATAATTATCTTCAAAAACATTTAAGAGAATATGTTTCCAAATGGTTATATAGATTAATGACAGATCTGCCCATTGGCCAATAGAACAATGGGACAAAAATCAAACTGTCTCAGATGGTAATTAACTCAGTTTAAGACTAGGTGACATTGGCTAAAAACCAAAATGCTGAAAGTCAGAGAAACTGAATAGGCATATAAATCCAAAATAGAGAGAAACCTGTCAAGCAAGGACTGACCCATGTGAGATACTAATATGGGAGAAGTTGAGAATGTGCTGAGTTAAAAGGTGTGAAACTTTTATGTAGAAGGAATTAAAAGTAGAACCTAAAATAGCAAAAAAAAAAAAAAAAAAAAATTCATGGGTGATGTGGTTTGACTCTGTGTCCTCACCCAAAATCTTCTCTTTAATTGTAATAATCCCCACATGTCAAGGGTGGGATCAGGTGGAGATAATTGAAAGATGGGGATGGTTTCCCCCATGCTGTTCTCATGACAGTGAGTGAGTTCTCAGGAGATCGGATGGCCCTATAAGAGGCTTCCCTCTTTGCTCGACACTCATTCTCTCTCCTGCCACACTGTGAAGAGATGCCTTCGCCATGATAGTAAGTTTCCTGAGGCCTCCCCAGCCATGTAAAGCTGTGAATCAATTAAACCTCTTTTCTTTATAAATTACCCAGTCCTCAACAGTTCTATATAGCAGCATGATAATGGATTAATACATTATAATTTTTATGAATTCTTTTTTATTGTGTTATAGTTACCCCAAGAAGAAAAATATAATAAAAAATAAACATTACTTGAAATCTTTGACTCACTGGTGGGTCAAATAGCTCAAAGCAAATGTTGTACAGCTTCATATCATTATTGCTGTGTTATTTTTCAATCTTCACTTCTCAAAACTGTATTAAACATTTCCCACTTTCATTTGAAGTCTGGTTAGTTGTCTATATAAGAACAATAGTTAGGATCCTCTAAAAAAGAATATGAATTTCTCTATATTTTTAATCTGATTTCTAAAATGGGTAGTGTATATTTAGAATAGCCTTCTCAAGCCTTTGTCAGAGATAACTGTATGTTGTATTTTCCCTAGCAAAGGGCTAGTTTATAGAGGGGAACAACACGTGCTAGAGCCTTTTCGAGGGTGAAGGGTGGGACGAGGGTGAGGATCAGGAAAAATAACTAATGGGTACAAGACTTAATAACTGGGTGGTAAAATAATCTGTGTAACAAACCCTATGATACTAGTTTACCTATTTAACAAACCTGCACTTGTACCCCTGAACTTAGATAAAAGTTATAAAAAAGGTAGTACTAAAATTTCTAAACAGAATAACAAGATTCTGAGTGACATTTGATGAGGAAGGAGTAATATGATTTGATGAGGCAGTTCTTGAATGACAACATATTTAAGGTATAGATTTCTGAATTGATTGAGAGAATAAGATGATTTGCATTTCAAATTCATTCTTCTTGCTAAAAGTGTCTTGGTCTAACTACATTATATTTATTTTTTTATCATTAATAATATTGGTTTTCAAACCCAGTACAACTTTCTATCTACAAGTGACCCTTAGAAAATGGGTTTGAATTGTGTGTGTCCACTAACGCATGGATTTTTTTCCAATAAAGGTTACAAGTGTGCCTGCTCTCCTGCCTCTTCTTTCAGCGCCTCCACCTCTCCTGCCTCTGACACTCCTGAGACAGCAAGACCAACCCCTTCTCTTCCTCCTCCTCTTCAGTTTACAGAGGATGAAGACAAGAAGGATGAAGACCTTTATGATGATCCACTTCTATTTAATATTTATCTTATGATTTTCTTTATAACATTTTCTTTTCTTTAGCTTTATTTATTGTAAAAATAAAGTTTATAACACATATAATATAAAAAATATATGTTAATTGACTGTTTAAGTTTTCAGTATGGCTTCCCATCAACACTAGGCTATTATTAGTTACGTTTTTAAGGAGTCAAAAGTTATACTCACATTTTCAACTGTGCAGGGGGTTGGCACTCCTAATGCTTTGCGTTATTCAAGAATCAACTGTATTTCCTTTAAGGTAATTAACCATATTTCAACATGGTTAGTCATATTAGCTATTCTTCTTTTTGATTTTTAGTACATTAGTTGTAAAGATATTCACTTACACATCACAGCTGCTCAGTGAATGGTTGAATGACTCAAGGAATCATTGCATGAATTAAAGATGGCCAATATATCTTCTTATGAACTTTGTTGGATCAAAGTTGAAGATTATAATTGCTGATGTTTTAACATTCTCAAAAATCTTGTGAGAATTAAAACAGCGTTGTTATAAATTTTTATTTCAAATGCTCTTTTAATAAATGTGTTCCCTCTGATTCCTAAAACCACCATGCTGGGAACAAGAGTAAATTTTACTGTTCCTAGTTTATAGGTAAGGTAATTAAAGCTTCTTGGAAAAGTTCCTTGACAGAGTCAAAGGCTGAAACCTGGACAGACTTATCTATATAGAGCATTCCTCACTTCCAGTTTTGCTGTTATTCACCAAACCATGATTATTTCGTGCAATGGAAACATTGAACTGTACAATACTCTTAAATTTCACTTATTCTGAAAGGCATTTACTCATCCCAGCATTCCCTAAATTCAAAGGAGAACCTGAATAACAACCTTGAAGACTCAACTACCTGACAGTTCCAGAGTTGACAAAGATTTGGCTGGCTTTCAGCAGACACTTCTCTTTAAGTGTTACTTCACTGAACAAGACACTATATGATAATGCTATTTCACTCACCTTCCCCTGCTTCCTACCACAGGTTTAAATTATCTGCAATTTTTGTGAAAACAATGCAAACCCCTGTGGATAAGAGCTGAAAAGGAATATCGTTTAATGAAAACCAGTGATAACTTGAGGAAAATTGGTTAAGAAAAGTCCAAAGTTTTCAACTTAATTACTTAAATGGAAGAATGAAAATGTTTTCAGATATCTTTTGTTTTGATGTGAATAAATAAATCAATTTAAAATTTAAGTTTTAACAAGTAAATGGTTATACCATCCTATATCCTGTTTAATATGTTATTTTCATGCCGAAGTTCAGCTTAAGTATCATGTAGAGCTGTCAATACTGGTGATCTAAAGTTTACCTTTCAGCCAGGTGCAGTAGCTCATGCTTGTAATCCCAGCACTCTGGGAGGCTGAGGCAGGAGGATCATTTGAGGCCAGGAGACTAGCCTGGGCCACGTAGTGACACTCCATCTCTAAAAAAAATAAAACAAAATAAAATAAATAAAATAAAATACAGAGAGAACTCAGATCTACATCAAAAAGGAAGAGTATTTGAAAAGAAATGAAGGTAAAATAAAATTTTAAAAAATTTAAAATAAAATTTACCTTTTACTGACTTTGATTTAGGAGAAGATTATAGTTCTTCATTAGCAACTGTAAGACAGAGGCAGTAGTCTATGTTGGTGAGGAAAACATAAAATTCTGTTTTTTAATCTGAAGATTATTATGGGATTCTCTTTCTCACCTTGCCTCATGTTTTCTCTGCCTGTCTCCATCTCTCTCTCTCTCTCTCTCTCTCTCTCTCTCTCTCTCTCTCTCTCTCTCTGTCTCTCTCTCTCTCTCTCTCTCTGTCTCTCTCTCTCTCTCTCTCTCAAATGCAGTATTCCTGTTAATTGTGATGTATCTACAGATACATATTCTCTCTAGGCACACATCTGTAAATATAATTTATTTGTTGTACAAAGAAACACATCTCCAAATACATATAGTGTTATAACACATAATTTTAGATTCAAGTATGTAAAGCATTTTTCTTAATTTAAAATTGGAATCATTTTCAAAATTAGATTTTACATATACAGATTGTCCAAATTCAAAGAAACAGCACTCATTCATTTAAAATAAATCTTATTTTTGTACTTGGGATTTTTGCTGAGAATTCATTTGTTTATTAAAATATGTTCATTTAGCCTGATGATCTAATTACCCTCATAATGAAAAGAACATTTAAACTCAATAAATGTCAGAATATTTCTAAACAACTCCAATTTTTGAATTACCTTGCATACTTTTTTTTTGTATGTGAGACGAAGTCACATGGCACATCTCATTTTTGTTGCGTATTTTGTAAATACTTATTACAGCAAATTGATGTCTTATTAGCACTGAAGTTGGTATTGAAATACTGAGGAGAGTTAATGCTAGTAATCAAGTCCTGATATTAGTCACCCAGCACTTCCATACCTCGAGCACTATTATTGTTTATTGAGACATATTTTGGTTCAGTATTAGAACATTTTGGCCCTAGGTATGTTATGGAATATTTAGATTAAACGCGAAACAAATAGTTGATAAAATTTTTAAAAAGTCATATGTCATTTTTTCCTAGAATTAAAATAATTTAAAGGCTACAAGATTGCTGTTTTATTAAATAAAACTATTTAATATTTTAAGTACATTGAAAATAACACAGGTCTACTTACAGCTTTGAGAATTTGCCTTTTTGTGGGGGAAAAAAAAAGTCCCACAAAACAGAATTTAGCTAATTTGTGCCTACCTCAAAACAGGTGAACTCTCAGCTTGGTTAAAATAATGTAAAATTAATATTTCTTTGTTGTCACTGCTTATTAATTTAGGTTATTAAATGTCTGCTATTCATTAAATTCTAGGTCATTCAAGGTCATTTCAAACTGAAACCCCTTTAGAAAAACCCTGCTTAATTTTTGTTTTCTTATAATTCTTTTATTTTACATTCAGGGGATACATGTGTGGATTTGTTATATGGGCATATTATGTGATGCTGAGATTTGGGATACAATTGATCTTGTCACCCACATAATGGGCATAGTACCAAATAGGTAGTTTTTCAGTCCTCCCTTCCCTTCCCTCCACCCCTCTTTTAGAGTTCCCAGTGTTTATCCTTCCCCTCTTTGTATTCCTGTGTACCTAGTGATTAGCTTCCACTTATAAATGAGAACATGCAATATTTGGTTTTCTGCTTGATTTTATTCTTAAGCTTTAGAGTCAGTATATCCCGCCCTTACAAAACCAGTACTTTACCTTAGTTCTTCAGTAAATATGAGAACCACTCATAACATGCAACAACAGAGAAGGGAAGCTTTAATATCATTTATGGATTTCTTATTTTTCTATCATTAATTTTTTTCTCTGATAGACTGATTTTTCTTTATCCTCTTATTTTTTTAAGCTAAATATATTATCATACTTTCAAAGTGGATAGACATACATTTATAACATATATATTAACATTCATATTGTAACTTTGTCTATTTACTTGTTAAATTTATGTAATATTAAGTAGGTAACTACAAGTCTGCTTATACAAGTCATGTCTTTAAAGTAAGTCATTTTTCTTTAATGTAATTTTATTAGTCAATTAAATACTTAAAACATTATACTTTTACAAATATAATTATATGGAAAACATAAGAATGGGGAAGAGGAACTAGTCTTACATCCACTTTAAAGATCATACGCGTTTTAGGTAAAATGTAATCTTCTTAGCTTGACATCAATAGCCTTTGATAATAATTTCCCATATAACTTTTCAGCCATAACTATATTTTCAATTTTGTCCCTGCACTCAACATAGATGTAATTCCAACTGAAGATAATTATTAAAATCCCCATGCCTTTTATAGCTTTCTTGATTTTGGAAAGGACCTTTCCTCAGTGCGTTACATTCTTTTCACCTCCAGCTAGTGCATTTCCATTCATCTTTCAGTATCCAATTCAAATGCCAACTCTGTGACACCTTTTTGTATTCCTCCAGACAAAAATAATTGTGTTTCTTCTTACCTCTCCTTGTATATTTCACGGAATATGGCAAAGTACTTAATTCCACTGAATTGTAGCTACTGTCTTGCTGTCTTACCAACTAAAACAAGGACATTTTGGGGAATATAAGAATTTAAATTGAATAGTAACCACAAGATAAAAACCCTGGGCATTGCATGATCTTCCTTTTAACTAATTAGAGGCCAAGTATATTGATGAAAAATCATTATATAGAATTTGATAAGACTTTCTTCTAATATTAATTGTTGTTTTATGATTTTTCTTCTGTTTCATAAAACTTTGACAGAAATATATTTCTTATAAATTGCCTTCTTTGTAACTCCCCACTTTTGTTCCTAGAGCAACATGCTGTCCTGGCTAGCTAAAGTGTTTATGAATACGAGAAAATTTTCAAAAAGGGAGTTTGAAATTTAACTCCACAAACTACTATCTGGACTGGAATGCTACATTAAATGTATTATAATTTTGTATTGAGTTATAGGGACGGGGAATGAAAAGGATCCAAGGCCATATGTTGATATTCTTTTGATATGTTAAGAAATAATCTAGTGTTATTTTCTATTTCTTCTTAAATGTTTTTAGAGGTTACTTGGTACAGTGGTCGAGAAAAACCCTGAAATGTTGATGTTTAAGGGCTGTTGATTGCTGGCAACAAAGAAGTCCAACAGTGCTGGCACCGGAGATAGCGTCTCCACATTTTCTTCCAGGATCATCACCTTTGTTCTAAATAGCTCCCACATAGTGTGAACAGAAGTCACATGTTTTAGATTTTCTGCCTTGGCACCCAGGAAACCAGTATGATTGAGTAAACATATTAAACTTCCTCTGCATTTCCAGCCTGAACAGATGTTAAGTACGAACTGATCCACCTACATTCAACCCGAGAGAGTCCACATCCACAGACTGTTTCATTTCCCTTTTTCAATTTACGTAGAAGCATAGATTCTTTCTGGCATATATAAATGTGCCATTTAAGGCAATCAAAAATGGTTCCACATCTCACTTGATTTCCACAATTGTTGCTGTAACGATGGACTACTGAGGAGAGAAACTTAATTTCTCTGGCAGATCTTCCCACGTTTAAGCAACATGTTCATGGAGAGCCAATATTCAGTAATTACAGCACAATTCCTCACAATTTCACAATTCGCTAACAGTATGCATTTTCACAATGTAAAGCTGATTTTCCTTTAACCAAATAAAACATGAAAAGATAGCTGCAAGCAATGGGCAATCTAGATCATTAGATGATTGATGTAAAATTAGAGGACATTGAGACTGGAATAGATTGCAAACATCAGGGAGCTCAGAAAACTTGTAAACTCTACATTTTGAGGAAATATGTTGTTGATGCTTTGCAGCTCTATGCAGCAACCTAACAAATAAAGGCTTAAAATAATTTATCTACGAGTTACTTTGTCATTATTTGCAACTATTTCACATCATACAGCTTCTCTAGGAAGTCCTCAGCTTATTCACCAAAATAGGATTTCTAGTTATAATTCCATTCCTCTGTTTATAATATTTCTCGTGCCTATGAGACAAAGAATCAAAACCAAGTAATCAAAAATGTAGAATATTTTAGTGGTTATATTTAATTTTCTAATGTTGTGAATGCTATCTAATCAAATGAATTATACGATTTAGCAGTCCCTATGAATGAGTAAAAAGTTACAGAAGTAATATACCAAGTCTACACATTGTAAGTAATCATATAATCCAAATATTATTTTTTATGATAATAAAGGTACTATGTATTGAGCACTTAAATATGCATAAGCACGATGCTAATCTCTTTAGCTATTTCAACAATAAACTGTGTAAATACTGTAACCTACATTCTTTTTGAAGCACAGGTAGTCATAACATGGGTACTCACAGTCCGTATTCTTTATAGTAGGGGAAGGTTAAAGAATGTGGCAGAGAGAGAGACACACACACGGAGATATGGAATGTACATGAGAAATATTCAATCTGATAAATTATATAATAAATCTTCACCTAACATATAGTATTATGACAGCAAGGGACTGGCGGATAAAAGGAGCATTTCTATTTAAGTGGCATTGAAACACTGAATTTTAAAATGATACCGGCTTGTTAGGTCAAAAAAGAGAAATCTAAGCTCAAGTAAGGAAATAGCATGTAGAATTTGACAAAGTTATAAAATGTATAATTTTATTTCATGTCAGGGAATACGAAAAAAAAAAAAAGAAAAGAAAAGAGAATCGGAAAATTCAAAAGTACAACAGACCAAAGGAACAGGCTTGCGGATGGTTAAAAAAAAAATACTCCCCCTGGTTTGTGGGCACAGATCTGTGAAAAATTTTACCTGGATGATAGATGTGACAGGATTAAGAACATCGGACAAATGTAACCTGAACTTTCCTATTTCTCCTAGCCCTCCTGCAATTAACTAGGGCCATGAAACAAGCCGTAGCCAAACAGCTGTGAGTAGAAATCATGTGTGTCCCTTTGGGTCAGTAGAAAACCCTCCAGCATTCTGTTCCTCTGCCAGGGCAATGAGGAGACTATGTGTTGAGACTGTGGAACCAGAAGACAAAAGCAACCTCAACGAATTCCCGTGTAGCAGCCAAATCCCCCAAAACTCACCCGGACTAGAGTGATTTTGTGAAAGCAAGAAATAAAATGTTTGATTGCTACATCTGCAATGCCAATCCTATCTTGATTAGTACAAATTATCAGAACGTAGGAGAAACAAGAACACGAGAGTTCTGGCACCATCGTCATTGGTTGTGAAGCAGAACATCATGCCATCCTGTATGGTAGTGAGGGTTTGTTATATTTGCCAATGTTTAGAGCCACAGTAGTGTATTTACATGGGTTCAGTTGGATTAACCAGTACATATTCATTTTCTTTAGATGGATTTAATTTAAGTAACAAGCCTACCAGTGTCATTAAACAAATGGACAAAATGAGCAATGTAACATTTTATGCTTCTTATTGAAAAATGAACAAATATTATTCTAGTAATGAAAGCTCCGAGTGTAATACAATGTCAAGATTGAAGTGGTTCTCTCCTACCATTTAATGGATGAGTTCTAGAAAAGACAAGTGCTGTAAACAAAACACTATTTCCATGGCAACACATACTTCAGCTTTTAGCCTTTCATCACACAAAAAGAGTTTTAAAATATTTTTTATTTTCATAGTTTGTAAAAACAATGGTGACCTCTACATCCGGTATTTTCTGGAAGCTAGTAATTGGCAATGCCTCAGGCTTTATACTTTTTGGGCAACCTTCTAGGAGAGCTTTACCCAGGTTTCTCATTACTTATAAAAATTCAGTTCATTTTCCAAGGGCAGATACTTAAAGACAAAATTAGCCCAGCCATACATTTTGAAATGCATATTTTAGAAATAAATATTTTAAGTGTCAGATATACCTCTCTCTGAGTCAAACAATTGAATATGCACATATGCTGTGTGTTTGTGTGGGCATATGAAGACATATATATGGTTGTGTATGTGTATATGTAAATTATTTCTTATTAAAATTTCTGGAAGTGATAGTATAAATAGCCAGTGATAAAGCGTGATAAAGTATAAATGTAAGAAATAATATTGTGTCTCCATTGACACACAGCATTATTACTAAGAAATTTGCAGATTAAACAAAGCAAGTGAATTATTTGATGGTTCGTGTTGGTTAGGAATTTGGAATGGGATTTAGCTGACTCTTCTGCTTCAGAGTCTTACAAGGCTGCAATCAAGGTAGCAGCCAAGACTATGGTCTTACCTGAATCTCAGCTGGGGAAGAATCGTCTTCCACATTCGTATGGTTCCTTACAGTACTCATCAAGTACCTGGAAGGCTGTTACCCCGAGGGCCTCAGCTTCCTGCTAGCTGTTAGCTGATGGCCACACACAACTCTGTAAGCTGTGATCCTCTCCATGTAGCAGCACAACACATGACAATTTATTTCTTCAAAGCCAATGACAGAGAGTCTCCCAGCAAGACCAGTTACAATCTCATGTAATGTAATCATGTTCACATAATCACATGGTCTCGTATTTGCCATTTGCTACTGTTAGAGGTAACTCAGTTCCTGCCCACACTTAAGAGCACAAAGGTGTTACTGCCAGAAGGTAGGGATTATAGGAGCCACATTGGAGCCTTACACCACAGAGATTTTCACCTAAGTCCACATGATTAGAAATTATAGGAAGACAATTTTGTGGATCTCAAAAAATAAATTTTTGCTTATTCAGCATCACAAAATGTAAGCAACTGCTATGTGGCAATTAGAGATTTTGTAAAATTGTGTTACAATTACTATTTATTCCCTTTCTCAAGGAAGAAATTTATAAAAATTTCACTATATACCCAAAATAACTCTTTTTGTAGTATTAATTTTTACCTGAAACTATACATTTTTAGAGGCATAAGAAAAGAAATATAGACACACCAATAACCAAAAAGTTCTAGATTCAGATCCTGTCATAATTATTTTTGAAGCTTGTAAAACCTTTTGTAAAGACATACTATGTCTGATTATTAGTTTTACTATGTATAAAATAAATATAACGTGCTTGGTATGCTTATTATGGATTTTAAATATTATAAGATTTGAGAAGGCCTGCTTTATAGTAGCATCTACTTTAATGACTGATAAATTATTGAAACAATACTTAATTTATATATTGTTCTCAAAAAAATGAGAGAAGCATGTTCTAAGAGAATACCAAAGGTATAGCTAGACTGTCACTTGATAAATAAAAGAATATTTAAATTCACATATTATTAAATTTTCATATACTCATTTGGAAACTCTTTCCTGTTTGGTTAATAATTATTTGAATTTCTTATACTAGGTGAAAGCCATACCCCAACCTATCAGAAATTAATTAATTTCTGCTAGGGAAAGATACAAAGTAATAATATAATCAGAATTATATGTCTATATACTATGCTCAGAAGGAATATATCTCACAGAAATGGCAAAACGATTCTGCCACAGCTGTAAGATTATGTACAGTTTATCTGATTTGACTTTCTTGTGCCACGAAGTAAGAACTTGCAGAAAATATTAATTAAAATACACATAAAGTGTTTTGCTCATGAAAAGAGAAAGTTATATTTTGACATCATTCCAGCTCTGGTTAGGATATCGGATTCCCTGGAGTAGATGTGGGATTCTGCTTCACTTGAAAAAATACCTGAGCCTGTCTACTTAAGGAATTACTAAATATAGAGTTTGGAAGTCAGGCTTTCTGAACTACAGATCACTATGGCAGCTCTATAACTATATCATGGTTCCATAAGTCAGAGGAGTGTCATTTTCAACATTGTCGTATCTCATTTTAGGGGGATACTCTATGTTGACTACGATAAAACTGCTGATACATTAGTTCTTTTCTGCTTCTGTACATCAGGGATAGCAAATGCTCCTCCAGGTTCATCTTTACTAAGTTGGGAGTGGTTGTGAAGGATGGCTATGACAACCAATTGGAGGTCCGAAGGAGAGCACACCAGCATCAACTCACTCTGCCTGCTGCAGGGAACGATGGTGGCCAATATGCTACAGATCTAACAAATGGCCTCCAAGCGTGGTGACAGCTGTTTGTGCGGACTCTGGAATAACAAATTACAACTTCCTCATGCTTTCTATTAATCTGGCATTTGAAATGTACTATGGACTGAATCGTGCCCACCTTCCCCAATTCATATGTTGAAGTCCTAACTCCCAACGTGACTGCATCAAAATGGATCTTGGTACAGAGAAGGGAATGCTGCTGTAACAGATACTTAAAATGTGGAAGCAGTTTTGGCACTGGGTAATAAGAGAGGGCAGTAAGAGTTTTGAGGTGCATGCTAGAAAAAACCCACATTGCCAAGGAGGGGCTGCTGACGGACATTGGCTATGAATGGTGATTCTGATGAGGGCTCAGAAAGAAAAGGAGATAGAGAGAAAGCCTCCAACTTCTTAATGAAAACATACATAATCATGAATATAATTTTGTTATAAACATGACATTAAAGGTCATTCTTGTGATGTCTCAGATAAAAATAGGAAGAGATTATTGAAAATTGGAGAAAAGGTAATCCTTGTTATAAAGTGGCAAAGAACTTGACTAAAAATGTGTTCTAGTGTTTTGCAAAAAATCAAAATTGTGAACAATGAAATTAGATAGGTAGTTGAGGAGATTTCAAAGCAAAATGTGATGGTGTGGCCTGAATACTTCTAATTGCTTATAGTTAAATGTTAGAAGAGAGAGATTAATTGAGGAAGGTATTGTTAAGGGAAAAATAATCAAATGTAGAAAGATGTAGAAAATTCTCAACCTGAGTGTGTTGCAAAAAAATGAGAAGAGCATATTCTAAGAGAATACCAAACGTATAGCTAGACTGTCACTTGATAAAGAGATTATGGAATAATATAGGCAGAAACACTGCCAGTTTGAATGGACAGGGATGGAGGTAAGATAAAGTGAAGGAAGCCTGAGGGTCTCCTCAGATTCTACAGGACAAGACAACAGAGTTATTTGGCTGTAAACATACACTGTTTTTCAAGACAAGGCAAAAATAACACTGTAGGCAATTCAGAATTATCAGGGTCACCAGCTTAGTTTCAACTGGCCAGATGGCCTCTGCCAGCAGAGCCTTGGGAGGAAGACCTGAGCCTGGCAACAACCCCACTTAGCGCTTTGGGGGCAGAGTCACCACCCCAATTAGTCCAGAAGATGAGTCATTGAGCCAGAGGGAATTATTATTGAACCTTAAGATCTAACGAAATTTGCTTTGCCTGCTTTTGGACTTGCTTGGGAGCTGCTACTCCTTTCTCCATTTCTATTTCTCCCTTTTGGAATGAGAATATTTATCCTATGCCTGTCCCATCATACTACAAAAGTTAGGTGGTATTTTGGAGCCACATAAGTTTTCTAGTTTCACAGGTCTGCAGCTTGAGAGAAATTTTGTTTCATGATGAATCATATCTAAGGTCTCACTCATACCTGATTTAGATGATATTTAGATGAGACTTTACACTTTAGAGCTGATGCTGGAATGAATTAGGATGTGGAAGACTGTTGGAAAAGGTGAATATGTTTTGCATGTGAAAAGACTATGAATTTTGGGAGACCAAGAGTGAAATACCATATACTGGTTTGTCTCTACAATTCATAGATTGAATCCCTAATACTCAATGTGACTGCATTTGGAAATAAAGTCTTTAGGAGGCAATTAAAGTTAAATAGGTCATAAGTGTGGGCCCTAATTCAAAGGAATTGGTGTCCTTATTAGAAGACATATCAGAGAGCTCTCTTTTCCCATGCATGCACAAGTAAGAGGTCATCTGAGCACACCAGCAAGATAATGGCTACTGAGAAGCCAAGAGAAGAGGCCATTTTACCTTGTTAGCCTTTGATCTTAAACTTCTCAGCCTCCAGACCTGTGTGAAACACATTTCTATGGTTTAAGCCATCCAGTTTATGGCATTTTTGTTATGACAACATGATTTGTCCAAAAAATGAAGCTTGCTAAGTTAAGAAGCCAATCTGATAAAGGTTACATACTCTGTGATTCCAACTCTGTGACATTCTGGAAAAGGCCAAACTAGGAGATAGTGGATACTGTGAATCCCTGTATTCCACCTATTGATCCCTCTTCCTCCCCTTGTTTGTCCTTGGTAACCACTGATTGGCAGTCAAACTATTCTGTGCAAATGTATAATGGCATGTATATAGTTAAATATAGTCAATACATGCCATTATACATTTTTCAAAACCCACAAAATATGCAACCAGAAAGGGGAACCCAAATATATACCAAGGATTTTAGTTAATATTTCAATATTTTCTCATCCATTTGAACAAATATACCGTATGTTAGTGGGGTAGATATATGGGAATTTTCTGAACTTTGCACTCAATTCTTCTACAAACCTACAGCTGTTCAAAAAATTAAGTTTGTTAATTTAAAAATAAAAAGTAACTAGATATTATAAATTCATTTTTTTTCATTTAAACAAGAAACAATTATTGAATCCTTACTGTGTTGCAGGCTCTGTGATTGGTGCAGGGAAACTAATTTACTTCATGAATAGTCATGAATTTGCCCAATGGTAAACCATAGCAAAATATAATTCTAAAACAAAGTTATTTGCTCAAAATTCCAAATTTTAAGTCAAATATTATGTTTTCATTTTAGAACAAGGTCTGTTTTTGTTTGTTTGCTTTTCAAAGCTAAGCTTATGTTGTAAATTAGTCCCTGGTTAAGCTTTAACAAATATTATTTTGGCATTATATTTAATTTGAATAGTAGAAATTCCTTTAAAGGCAACATTTCCAAAATGTATTTTTCAATCTCTGTGCCTTTTTCCTCTGCAGATATTTAAAATAAGTTATTATAATCTAAGAAAAGTAGATCAGAATTGTGCAAACTATTGAATTAAATCAGAAGTTTTATATCTGTGAATTAGAAACCAAGAAAGACTATATTTCTAAGATCATTTAAGTGTGTATTTTTAAAGAAATAGAATTTTTGTCAGAATATCAGTAGAAGTATTTTTAAAAGTTATTTCTGAAGGAAACCAGATATAGTTTATATGATAAAACAAAAAAAGCAATTTTAGCTTATTATTCAATTCTCGTTTTCAGAAAAGCAGCAGTAACCTAAAATGTTGAAAAAGAATAAGAAACTTAATCTCTAAAGAAAATGCTGTTTTATGTAAGTGAAAATGAAAAAGATGTCTTTGCTTAAAGAGGAAAAAGATTCAGCAGTTATTTAGCTTAAGAAATTTTTACAACCTACATAGTGATATTTTCTAGTGAAAACTGAAAGGATAAGTAAGTCCTACAGCATCTAAAGTAATACACAAGTCATATTTTTAAACTAAGAATTTAGTTTAAAATGCTCTGCCTGTACACATAAATTTGTCACTAGACAGTGATTCTATGCTGCCAAATGTACATTTGTTTATTTTTAATGATAAACTATGTAAAACTGGCTTCCAAACCTCTAAATACTCTCAAGTTCCAAGATTAATTCTAGTTCATGTGTGTGTGTGTGTGTGTGTGCGTGTGTGTGTGTGTGTGTGTTTGTGCATTTCATTGGCCACCTTAAAATGCTGGGGTATTACTACTTATGTATCTGATAGAGAGGAAGTCTATAGGACACTTTTGTAATATTGACTAAACCTCAAATTAAAGAAGAACAGGTATCAAAATGAAATAGCTCGTTACTAGTCATAATAAACAAATCTAAGCCACAAGCTATTTGTATTCAGAAATGTTCTATATCATTTATTCATTTGTATATACTAATTAAGAAAGTAAATTTCTTTAAATTCTTTAAAATACACATCAAATAAAAAGTCAAACTTTAAATAATATCTCTATAGTATATTCTTTCTGAATTTTTTCGAACAGAGCTTATCTTCTTTTAAAAAAATCACCAATATCTGTATCTGATATAAATATGTGTATGTTTACATCTTTTTCTCTCTAAGTACATTGTGAGTTCCTAAACACAGAACCTGTATTACATCTGTATTTTAAATGTTTCTTGAAATATTTCTAACACCTAGAAGGCACTAAAACATATTTTGTTTTTTAAAAAAAAATTGTACTGAGACGAAATTGGGATGTGTCAGGCACATTGAATTATGTGCACTGTGAAGTTACTCTAAATGTGTTGAATGTATTACAGATTTTAGTGCCTTTCCTAAATTTTACTTGACAGAATACAAACTAGTAGGTTCAATATTAGAAACCTAAAGTATTTCCGAATAATTGGGATATTAAAATAAGAAACAAGATATGATTCATTTTCTTCCTTCTGCAAAATGCAGTAAGGTCAGTGTGAGCTGTAGCCTCATCAGTGGAACTTGCTAATGGCAGATCTAAAGAAATCTTAGGATATTCTATCAAGAATTGCTTTGACCTACATAAGTATATTATAATGACCATTGGTGAGATTTTTATAATATTTTAGTCGATTGGATTACTATTCTTTCTTAAGTTTTGAAACAAGGATAGTTTGAGTACAAAATATCAGAAGACCAGAGGATGTTTGTTCATGTGTCTTATGGATGTGATATTTTCTCTGTGAAATTTGAAGATGAAAATCAAATTCAATGAGAATTATCAATATCACTAAAATATTACTCAGGGTCTATCGAGATGTGGAAAGTGATACAACTTTTTTTCATGGTGTTTATTTAAATAGAGTAGACATTGCCTACATGAGCTCTTTTCATGTCGCATAGAGCAGACCCTGCTCCACTTTTTTCCTCTTACAATTCTTGTTTCTTTCATCTATATTGCTGCCTTGGCTGGACATCAAAGTTTTTACCAGTTTAATGCCTTTTCTCCACATTTCAAAATTTTCCATAAATGTTGAGGCAGCATTACAATTGCAAGGTTCCTATAAATGTATAGCAAATTTAAAACAAAAATGAGAAATATGTAGAGACTCAAGATAATGCATATAGTTCTAAAGAAGCAGTTTAAACCTTTCTCACAAAATAAAACTGCATTTTATTAGTTGGCAAATCTTGATTGCTAAACAATTCTCGGGAGAGAAAATATCTTTTCAGTTTTGCTATTTAATATTATCATTTTGAACTGTAATTTAATATGAGTTGCTTCAGTTGCTTTTGCACATAGATGAGGGACAAATTTTAAATAAGAAATAACTCATTGAAGTTTTCCATTGCCTAAATACTGTTAATAAGAAACCCTTATATAGATTGTGGCATATAATACATTTAAAATTTTCATGATTATTTTAAATACCAATAAAATCTGATGTAGATAAAACTAATTACAGTATAAGCAATATTTGTTGGAATTAATTCTCAGTGAGATTGATATCGTGAATCATTAACAATTTAAAGAACTTTAGGAGTTTTCATCTAACAGTTTTTGCCAAAGTTTTAAATAGTTATTTACAACGAATTTTAGGTTGGTTAAGCCAATGATTTACCATGAAACATAAATAATTTTTGTCTGTTCACAGAAAGCATGCAACTGCATACAAACACACAACCATTACCATGCATACACACACATATGTATATACACACAGCTATATACACATACACACAGAGCCTGACATTGCAAACCATTTCTTGTTTTAAATTTTACTCTAAGTTCTGGAATACATGTGTAGAACGTGCAGGTTGGTTACATAGGTATACATGTGCCATGGTGATTTGCTGCACCCATCAACCAGTCATCTAGGTTTTAATCCCCAAATGCATTAGGTATTTTTCCTAATAGTCTCCCTCCCCTTGCTCTCCACCCTCCTAAAGGCCCTGGTGTATGATGTTCCCCTCCCTTTGTCCATGTGTTCTCATTGTTCAACTCCCACATATGAGTGAGAACAAGTGGTTTTTGGTTTTCTGTTCCTAGTTTGCTGAGAATTATGGGCAAACCATTTTTTTAAATTCTTTTTACTTTGTCTTCAACAGTTAGGATATTACTTGGTATATTTTAAATGCTCAATTTTTTTTTGAATTTGTTAGTGAATAAATGAAAGGGGGAATAGATGAACAAAGAAACAGTTTTATAACAAGAGTTCCCTTTTAATTTAGCTCAGACTTCAAAGTACAAAAATTAAAACAACCAATATACTTTTCTGGGTTAATTTATATGCCATCAAAAATTAAACAAAATCATTAACTGTCTTCCCGTATGACATACATACACATTTAAATAATGGCACTGCTTATTTGACAAATGTTATTAAATTTTTTTCTTGTTTTTCCTATGAGTGATATTAGCTATAAGAAGTAACTATATTTCTACATAAAAACTTTCAGTATTTAGAATGTGCCTTAATAGGTACATTATTCAGATTTTGGTAGCAGTGTTGTTTATACTTTAACTGCAAAAAAAATATTATTCTTATGAAAAACACGCAGTGTGTTCTACACATATATAATTGTTAGTGAATGACTTTCTAAA
This sequence comes from Gorilla gorilla gorilla, assembly GCF_029281585.2. NCBI lineage: Eukaryota > Metazoa > Chordata > Mammalia > Primates > Hominidae > Gorilla > Gorilla gorilla. Next base: position 42,466,012 of record NC_073227.2, on the reverse strand, counting down.
AAAAACTAAATGTAATTATATACAATTTAAAAGGAAATTGACATATTAAGGAAAAAGTACATAATTTGCCTATAGCAATTTCTATTGCTGTCACAGGCAGACTGCTTAAGATGCTGGATTGAGGTCATTGTTTTTGTCATCTTCATGCTCCACTGACAAAAATCTGTGCTTTCAGCTTCCTTTTGTAGCAGCCCCAACTCAAGGACTTTCAGGATATGTTTTTCTGAACTGTGCAGGCTTTTTAACTTTTATTTCAACTCAGTAAACACACTAGCAAAACAATTCTCTGAACAATATCAATTTCTTAAACTAACCAGCATGTCATGTGTAAAAAATTGGTGACACTGAAAAGTGAACACACTGATTATAAAAATGCATTGTCAAGACCAATTTTGTGTTAAAAGAATGAATGAAAAGAGAAAGAATTAGTGTTGCCTACAGCTGCAGACCAAAGCAGCTGGCCATTGTAATGCTCTGCTGATGGTCCTTGTCACACGTGAACTTGGAACAAAAAAGACAGACAGACAAGGTTATGCCAATGTTTCAGTGAGAGGCCGTTCACCAGTGAGCATGATCAGAAGAGCAGCAAGTGCATTGCACATTAGTTGCACCTCCCATCTGGCTGTTATTAACACTTGTTCATAATGTTTGTCCAAGCACTTACATTTAGCCCACCTTGTCATCGTTCTGTATCCTCAAAGAACAGAAACATAATTATCCAGCTCAGAGAAAAAGAAAAGGATTTTAAATAATTGCATGACACAAGATGGAGCTGTAGAATGCTGAATCGTGCTGCAATTCTGCAGCAAGGGAAAACTGGAAAAAGGAAGACCCTTAAGAAGTAGAATGAATTTCTGTATATTCCTGGGCAAGTTTGCTTGGCTCTAGTTTCATCTGAAAGACACACTATTGACTTAAATCAATTATATGGGTAAAATATGAATTAGGCAAAAATAAAATGTTGGACATAGATGACATGTAATCAAATACTGTGAATGAAATTACCACTCAGCTAAAAATATAGATTTTGCATTTACATGCACACCACAGTTAAGAAAACACTTGGTATTCTCTCAAATTGGTAATACAACCACCCTTTTTTTGTGTCCTTTTTGGTACTATTTACGGCAAAGCCTACATAGTTTTTGACTGCTGATTTGGAAACTGTTTTTCCAATTGTTTGAAATGTGATATAAGAGAGAAAAGATTTTGCTTCTCCTAGTAAGCACCAAATGATCCAATACAATTACTAATGTTCCTAAATTTCTGTTAATTTTGTGATTTTCTATTTATTTTGATTAAATTTGATTAAAATATTAATAGTTTAATTAGATGTACACTCTTGTGCAATTTATTTATTCAATTAGGAAACTCTTTCTAGAAGTTTTGCTCCATTAGAGGTGACTATAATTAGAATTCATGGTCTTGATAATATGAACACAGCACAATTGCTTCCTTGAAAAATACCTGCCATGAGGAGAAATTAAATTTAATAAACTCATATTTTACACTTTTATTTACTTATGATTTATCAAGTTGCTACATTTTTGTTAGACATAAATTATTAGTCAGTGAAATAATTGCTTAACTTTGAATCATATAGCTGCTTTCAGCAGAAAAGGTTAGAAAACATTATCTTTGCAAAGTTAGAACAATATTAATGAAGAAATTGACAGCACATTTTCAAGTGGAAAATAAGTCAGCAATTCTATTTTTTTATAGAGCAATATTCTTTCTTTTTCCCAAAGTTCATGTTTGTGAATTAAATGTGCTTGTGAAATCTCATCATTAGCAGATTAGAAGTTATGTTTTCTATTTTGTGGGTAATAGTACCTGCTATACTGATTGATTCTAGAATCTTATAAAAGGATGATACATTGTAAGACCTCTGTGAACCAAATGTGCAAACACATATGAGAAATATGGTAATGACTACTAATGAAATAATCTTAACTTTTTCATTAGAAATTTACACATAGATATAAAATAAAATATAGTCTTTCCACATGGCATCCATTTTACAGCTTTCCTTAAGGTATAATTTTAGGTAAAATTAATAAAGCTATAAAAACTGTTCATAAACAATTAATGTAAAATAAACTGTATATATTTAAAGTAAATGTTAACATTAGTGAATGTTAATGTATGTATGCATCCTGAATACATCAATGAAATAAGAACAATGAATAATTACATCACTTGCTAAGTGTACTAATAACCTTTTGTAATTCTTCTCTCCTGTCCCTTAGGCAACCAATGATTGCTTTTTGTCACTGCTATAGGTTAGCTTGCATTTTCTGGAAGCTCATAAAAAAACATAGCATGTACTTTTTTTCTGTTTGCCTTCTTTCACTCAGAATAGACTTTAACTTATATCTACGATATAGTGTGTATAATTAATTTGTTCATTTTTATGACTGAGTAATATGTCTCAATACTCGATGGGTATTTAATTATTTCTCTTGTGGCTCTTAGACAAAAAGCTATTATAAACATTTGAGTACAAGTCTTTATGTGGGCATATATTTTCACTTTTCTTGGAGTATCTCTCCATTCTGGCTGGTAGAGATTTTAGTAATTTAATGAAACAAAATGTGAATATAAATACCTATAAATAATGGTAAAGAATATTACAATGTTAAAAATATTTTATCTTAAGGTGAAACCATCTTGAAATTATAGAAAGAGTAACAGAATAAAATTTATTTAATATGTTACTTATTAACAGTAAAATATGTTCTTTCAAATATGAAATGGCCAGTAGAATCCTTTAAAATTCTTAGATTTGTAAAATGTATTGGTGAATTTAAATAATATTGCCATTTTAATTTCAAACATTTGCAGTTTTATAGCTTTTTGTACAAATCATTAAATATTGAAGATTTACTCATATTCTAGCAACTGTTAAAAATTAGATGATCAATTTTTCTTGTTAATAACACAGAAAAAATAGTCACATCACTCAATATTTGGTTTTTCAAAAGTTTCTATATAATTTTTATTGATTCTAGTTTATCAATGTGGAAAACAGAAGTCTCACACAAGAATCTAGGGCCCCCCCGAAAATAATAAAACCTGATTCTAATACTCTTTTAAAACCTATAAATAGTGAAGTGTTTTTAGCTGTTCAAAAATGAATTCCCATGCAGAAGGTGGTAGAATAAAAGTATAACTTCTACCATTCAAATCCACTGTCTTTTTAGACTCCTTTAGTCTCAGTAGCTCAGCAGCAGTCCCTCAAACCTGAAATGATTTCTTTTCTTTTTGATCGGGTCCATACGAATACTGTGTTTGGGGACTTCAAGCTGGTGTTCACCTTCCCTGACTTTCTTCCTTCAAAGCCAGTCATGGTGCACTTAAATGGGCAGTGCCAGCAGTAGTAGATTGGGGGAGACAGGCTTCAAAAACTACAAAAGTAGTGCCCATTCTGCAAGGATTTCTCCAGGGAGTGGCTGGGATTTTTTTGTCCCCCCCAGAACTTGAAAGACCTCTGTTCTTTTTTTCTCTGCCACTCTTAGAAAATTGAGTCAAAAGTTCCCCTGAGAGCTTTGCTGTATTTGTAGTCATTGTATTTTCTCTCTTGGGATTCCGCTACAGCCAGTGATTTTTATTTAGAGAACAGAATAACTCTTCATTGTGTCTGTGTTGTGTGTGGTTGTGTGTGTTTTAATGAAATGAAAGAAAAAGCAAATTATAAATATGAGAAGAAACTTTCTGTGATATTACCTAATATGTTGGACTGATATTTCAAGAATATAATCAGCAAATAACTGTTAAATATCTAGTCTAAGACAAAGCTGTTATGAGTGCTGGGAGTGAAGCAGGGACTAAAGCATTGTCTTGTTCTCAAAAAGCCCATCTCATTATTATCTTCAGCACCACTGTCATTGGTATTCATATATACTGAGAGATTTAGTGTGTTAGCAAATGTTTGTCTGTTTGTGTGCATATGTTTTAAGTAAGCCCATAGGAAGAATTCAACCGTAAAACCATAAGATGAAAGGAAAGCATAATAAACGTAAGATTAGCCAGTACAGATATGTGCAAAATAAAAAAGGAAGTCTCTCACTCTTACAACCTTAAGGTCCTTACACAATTTTATATAAATTGCTTTCCTCACTTAATAAAATATCAAAGAAACGTTCCCGTGTGATTAAAAAGTCATTTAAACTCCATCAAATAGTTGGACCAGGTACACGTAATAGTTGATGAATATTTAATAGTGTTCTTTCATTTTGATTATTACAAATTGTGCTACAATTATATCCTTGTAGGTAAATTTTGAAGAATATAATATTTTAGGTCAAAGCCGTACAGGCAAAATTGTATCTGTAAAGAAAAATGTCCTTATTCATAATTTTGATTCATATCGTTCATTTATTCATTCAATAAAATAATTATTAAGTATTTGCTAAATGCTAGATATTGCTGTAGCCACTGAAGATACAAAAATAAACAATAGACAATGTCTGCATTTTCATGGTGTTTTAATTCTACTTAGGTTAGATAACAAATAAATAATTAAACAAATGGATACATTATTTATAAAATGGAGATACATGCTATGGAGAAAAAATGAATAATGACAGAATTGCTATTTTATACAGGTGGTTGGGCAAGGTCTCCAAGTAGGTGACATTGGATCTGTCTTGAAGGGAGGGAGAGAGGGAGACATGAAGATGGGTATCTGTGAACACTGAGCTTCAGGGATAAAAAAGAACTTCAAGTGCAAAGAATCTGAGCCATACATATGCGTAAAATTTGAAAAAGATGGAGGAGGTCAATACAACCGGGAATAGCTTGCATTTCTGGAGATGGGTAGTCAGCAAGGTGAAGGAAGTAATGGGGAATCAGATCATGTAGGGCTGTGTAGGTCACTGTAAGGTAAGGGCTTGTGCTCTGACTGGAAAAGAGTAATGTGATCTGCCTCATATTTTGAAGAAGTGTACAGTACTTCTTCAAATGTTAGTGGAAGGTTTTCCCCTAACATTGTGCAAGCTATCCTATATTTGAATGATCTCTAAGGTTGATTTGTTCATTGATTCCTTTGGGGTTCATCCAAAGAAATATAACCAGAAAAATATATCTATCTATTTATCTATCTATTCATCCACATGTATATGTTATTTATTCCATATGCATGCATTTATATGTATGCATATGTGTATGTCATATATGTGTATATGTGTATGCATGTTTATGTGTGTGTACATTGAATAGATTTGTGCATCTGTTACACATATACACACGTTATAAATATGCATGTGTATATTTGCATATATGTGTGTGTATATGTTTGTGTATGTGTATATCTATTAGATAGATATATACATCTGTGATTGAGAATTGGCTTATGCAATTGTGGGGGCTGATTAAGAAGGAAAGAGAAGATTAGGAATGTGCTGGAATCCTGCTGGCGCAAGCCGAAATCCTAAGACTGAAATTTGCATCCATTCTTGGTGTCTGATCCTGCAGAAGCAAGGGCCTTTGTCAAGGTAAACATCCACATCAAGCTCAGGAGCTAGGAAAACTGAAAAGAATTCTGGGAGGTTAGATCTATCACAGTTCCTGCAATGGGCCCACAGATCAGGAGCATCACGTGATAACTATAAAATGGCTGCTTCTTTCTTTCTGCCTTCCACAAGAATCTCTTGTGGCCTACCCTAACCGGAAACATACAAGAAAGAGAATTCTGATAATGTAGTTTAGTCTATCTACAATGACATATTATAAAACCATCAAACCAGTGTTATTCATTCATTAATGTACCCATTTGTTTATTTCATGCACATTAATTTAAAAATCTATATTTTTTGTCACATACAAATTATTGTCACAGATTGAGGTTTTTGTATGCAAATGCCAAGACAGAGTTTTCAGTGGCAGATATTTACTAATAATCAACTTCTATAACTTTTCCACTAAAGCTTGGTATAAACTGGACTTGGCAGCTTTTTCCACAGCTTAGGGCTTTCCAGATCTTATGATCCAAGCAGTAGGACTACATGCAGCAAAGCCTGGACATGTGACAGAGTACTTTTCTACTCTGAGCTCCTCTCAAAGGTATCTGCTGTCACATCATCTGGCTTCTGAGTCACAACAGTAATCCTTGTTGTGAAGTAATGCTGCTTTCAGAAACCAAACTGGCCTGCCAGGCTTCGTGCTTCGTTTGTTTGTTCATGACTTGCAAGATGGAAGCATTTGTCTTTTACTCTGAGGAGATGTCCTCACATGCCCCTGACCACTAGATCCTTAACATTTTATAGATATGATCAGCCCCTGAAAATGTGCTATAGTTAATTTCCCATCCTCTGGAACTCAGATGTCTTACAAAGGCCTCTTATTTAACCACTTCTTATTGATTCAACCTGATAAATATAATGTCATTAATATAGAAGATCATTGTCATGTCTCACAGAGATATGATATCAACAGACTATGTTATGACTTTGGACAACAGAGTTAACAAAACTCTGCAACAAAATGGTAAGTGTATATTTCTTTCCATGGCACTTAAATGCACATGGTTTCCCATCTCCTTTTTTGATTAGAAAGAAAAAATAAAGGAGACTTTACGAAATCAATGGCCACATACCATATATCTCAAGCTATATTGATCTTCTATAGCAAAGATACCATATCTGGAATAGCAAATGTAATTAGAGGTACTATGTTATTACTTGGTTGAGCTTACAGTAGTCCGCAGTTATCCACTAGAGTCCATATGGTTTTCAGTTTTAACTGGGGCCAGACTGTTGAATTAAATGGAAAAATGTCTTGCAGAACTGGTTCTCTATCATTTCTTTGCCATTTTTTCTGGATTATTCTTATTTCAAAAATCTTTAATAAGAACTTTAAGATCTTCTTGTATACTACCAAAACTCCTATTTTGACTTTATTGAGTTTTATTTAATTTGTACAATAACAGAGAAAACTTCCATCCATGTGATTCATCTCTAACATTATGGCATTTACTTTGTTTAAATTGGTTTTGTTTGTTTGTTTGTTTGTTTGAGACGGAGTCTTGCTCTGTCACTCAGGCTGGAGTGCGATGTCACAATCTCGGCTCACTGCAACCTCCACCTCCTGGGTTCAAGCAATTCTCCTACCTCAGCCTCCCGAGTAGCTGGGATTACAGGCACCTGCCACCACACCGGGCTAATTTTTTTGTATTTTTAGTAGAGATGGGGTTTCACCATGTTAGCCAGGATGGTCTTGATCTCCTGACCTCGTGATCCGCCCGTCTCGCCCTCCCGAAGTGCTGGGATTACAGGCATGAGCCACCACGCCCAGCCTTAAATCAATTTTTTTTATCCCTCACTAGCATTTTAAAGTTTTCATAGACCATTTTACAAACATGAACAATTTTCAAAGTTTTATTACCAGATATTTATCTTGTTTTGCTATTGTAAATAACATATTTTACCTAATTATGTCCACATTTTGGTGATTATCAGTGTATGTGATGGCTATGACAAATTGAAAAAATGTAACATAATAAATATCTGACAAGTCAAAATAAAAAATGCTAACAATGCAATAGATAAACATAAGCACTATAAGTACAGGAGCTTTTATATCTGTTTTATTTACTGATATATCCTCAGTACCTACAATAGGACCTGACTCATGATAGTTATTCAATAAGTAACAAGTGAAAGAAGGAATACATTTGCAATTTACTGGAACAATGAATAATATGAACAATAAGTAGCAAATATTTAAACACATGAAGAAATGTTAAAACTCATTTTATAAGGTAAATTTAAGTGAAACTAGAGTCATTTAGTGTTTTGTGCCTATAAGATTAGCAATAATCAAAAATTTGAAAACATGTTAGAATGAAAATTACTGTGCTAATAAAGAACCATCATATTTGTGTATATACCTGTGTCCATTGACTTTATTAACCAATGATTGGAAAAATTTTAAATGTCTAAATTTAAATGTCTAATTATATAGATATGTAGGAAACTGGCTTATTAAATTTGGCCCATTCATTCAATGAAATATTATTTAACCGTTAGTGCAAAAAGCATATGAATATGTATATGTATAAGTATATGTATATGTATGTGTATACATGTGTACACATATTTTGGATTTATATCCAAAATGAATTTTTAAGTTAATAAACTACAGTGCAAAATATATGTATATAATTTCCTGTATTGTATAAATATATTAACTATTAAAAAGTAAATAAAATAACTTTAAATATACATAATACAATCCTATACTAACATAACCTCCATCAGTTATTCTAAATGAATAAATGTTTAATTTTCTAAAATATTTTTCTTTCTGACGTCATTGAGAAATTACAGTATATTATACAAATGTTGATTTATACTTATTCAGATATATTTTAATTTAATTTTTAGATATTTGTCATATCAATTCTCTTATACTTTTGCTTACCATGTGCCAAGAATGTTTTATATACAGTACAAACACAGTCCTTCATATACAATATCAATTAATTCAAACAAATGCAATAATGTTTCTATTATTATTGTTTCTATTTTACAGATGACAAAACTAAGAGACAGAGAATTTGCAAAATTTACCAACCTAAGAAGTCACTTAGTCACTAATAGAACTTGATGCTTTATGCTTTTAACCCAATAATAGCAACATTTCTATGAGTTTTTAACCTAAGTTTGAGATCATCAGAGTTTTTACCTATTACTGGTTGAACTTTCAAGAATTTAGCTGATCACCTCCTAAGACTATGGCAGAAGTAACAGGTTGCAAATTCACCATTAATTCTCCTCGATTACAAATTTTCTAGAAAATGTATTATTATCGTTCTCTTTTAAAGCTTTGTCTTGACCTTTATGTATTGTAGTTCATCATGAATCAACTGAAGAAACAGTTGATGCACTCAAATTTCACTTTATTTATGTTTATATTTCTCAGTTAATTTCTAAAAAAATATCTAATTCTTAAAGAATAGCAATTGTCATTATTCAAATAATTACCAGTTCTTTTAGATTCCTGTCCTAAATTTGACAAGCTCCTGCATTTGGCCATAAGATGGGCTACTAAATGAATCTAAAACTTTAGATAATTCAAAACTAAAGATCACATAAAAAGTTGTATTATGGAATCTAGCATTTGTCTACCTAAAAATGAATAATAAAAAACATTTTGTGAGTAAAACATTTTGATTCAATTATGTTGATGAGCTAAAACCTTGGAAAAGAGGTGAATTTTTTGGTGAGATAAATATCAATCTTTTATCTAAAGATTTTTGTCCTACAGTTGGGTAGGAATTGGAATTCGTGATTTCATTCAAACTGAAGTTTCACCTATCTGATTTAAAGATTTTGTCAAAAGTAAGTTGTAAAAATTTTGTAACTATTATTGAAGTACATATATGCGTGAGAGGACCAAAATTCCTGAAAAAGCAACTATTCTTTGTCTCAGTCTGCTTAGAAAACACTTAAAACAGTTTTCCTTTCTAAATTATTGAGATAGAATATACAAATCCCATTGTCAGGAATGTTCTTATTTGATCTAAAATATTGTCCCTGTTTAAAATGAGAAAAATATCTAAATGTTTTATATCTGAAGAGAGATGGAAAACCTACTTTCAAAAAATTTATGTGACTAATTTTAATGAGAGCTGACTAATATTTAGATAATTTACTTGTACTAAAAGATGAGCATGGTGAAATGTTTTGGCTGTATACATTTAATATATTTAGGTATTAACATGTAGCTGTATATTCTAATCACATATCGCACTTAATAAGCTCTAATGTATATTGTATACAAAATACCATAGTACCTCAATATTGTTGTTGTTGAATACAAACATGTGACAGACTCTCATTAAAAGCAAAAATTGTTTGATAGATATTTATTCTTTTGATATATTTGACCAGCTATTCATGTATTATAGAAAGACCTGAAGAAAGAGAAACAACACCAAAAAGAAAAAAAAAGTAATTTTTTTCTCATCAGGATATTTAACATGATAAATATTTCTTCTATTTGTTATAGGATGATAATACTGATGAAGGAGAGATGAGAGGGCTACACATACTTTGAAGAAATAAAAACTATTTTTTTGTGGGGATAAATAAAAGAAGTCAAGGCTCATGTCTAAAGTTCTGACTTCTATTACTGAGTAGATGGAATTGCTATCTATTAAGGAGAAGGTTGGATTAGGTATGTGAGGGGGATGGGTTTCAAGAGTCTAGGTTGATCATGCTGTGTTTAAAATGGCTGTGAGAAATTCATTTAAAAATGCAAAGAATGTACTCATATAGATGAGTCCAAATTAGAGAAGTTGCTTTGCTTTTTTTTTTTTTTTCCTGGAGATAAAAAGTTTTGAGTCATCAGCAGAAATATGGTATGTAAAATAACGGGAAGGGATAAGATTAACTTTGGAGAATTTCAAATGAAAGAAAATATTTCACAGGGTTAAATATGGGAAATTACATCATACAAAGATTGAAGAGGAGGCACTTACAAAAAAAAAATGAAACTGAAGAGAAATCACCAGAGAAGTCATTGAAAATTCAAGAGTGAAGTGTCTGGAAACATTCCCTGGGCTCAACTCCACTTTCAGTCCTGGGCTGTGGTAGATACATCTGAGTCACCTCCAACACTAGCATTCTGCCTCTAACATGCTCTGTATGCCTTTCACAGGGTCTCTTTGGATGCCACAGGATATCAGCTGATCTTTTTACAATACAGGTTAGAAAAGTAAGCATCATTGCACTGGGCTAATCTACAACCCACACATAGATCCATCAGCCTCCAGTCTTTCAGATGGGCCAGTCTGGGAGATGTTTACTATACTTCTCAGAGATTCGAGCAAAATTGGGCCACCATTGCTCACTGCGGATAACTGATAGACCCTCACCTTCCTTACTTTTCTCCCCTGCTTCATGCTTTCCATTCCTTCAGTTCTGCCCTTTGAGAACTACCTCCTTCCTAAACTGCCTTGATACAAGCCATTGTCTCAAATTATATGATTTTCAGCAGAACCAAAACTAAAACTGTCACCAAAGGTAAGAAAGCTTTGAGAATGAGGAAGTGATCATTTACTTTAAAGGATACTGAGTGGCCAAATAAGATGAACTAGAGAATTGACCAATAATTCTGGGGACATGATAGTTTTGATGACACTTAACAGAATAATTAGGCAGAAATCCAAATTTTAATATATTGTGATTGAATTATAAACTGAGAAAATACATAATGCCTGTGCAAACAATTATTTTAATTGTTTAATTGTAATGGATAACAGACAAATGAAGCCATGACAGAAGTTATTGAAAAAGAAGAAGAGGCAAGATGTTCAACTAGATGCAGCCAGGAGGAACATCTCCTGCTAAGGGATTGGGACATCAGGAAGACCATCACAGTCAAAGGAGGTCTTCAGAGAGAAGGCATGGAGAGTTGAAAGATGTGGGACACAGACAGTGGGCTAAAGGGGGAGGAAGCTGAGAACTCTGAATGGAGGCTACTATGTACCTGGACTCATTCCTGACCACCAGTGACTGGCGGGGAAGGGATAAGTTGAGCAGGTGAAGAGCCACTCACTCTTGCCATAGGCTGTTGAAATCCTGGCTCTTCAAAATAACTTGGTCAGATAAAAACAATAAAAAAATTAAGAATGAACAAAATCTCCAAGAAATATGGGTTTATGCAGAGATCAAATCTATGACATGTTGGTTTCCTTGAAAGAGATAGAGAGAAAGAAAGCAAGCAAGTTGAAAAACATATTTCAGGATATTGTCCAAAAAAACTTCCTCAAACTTGCTAGAGAGGCCATTCTTTAAATTCAGGAAATGCAGAGAATCCTTGGGAAAAACTACACAAGAAGACCATTTCCAAGACAGATAGTCATCAGATTCTCCAAGATCAAAACGAAAGAAAAATGTTAAAAGTGGCTAGAGAGAATGGGCATGTCACCTACAATGAGAACCCCATCAGGCTAACAATAGACATGTCAGCAGAAACCCTAACCCAGATGAGATTGGGGGGTCTATATTTATCATTCTTAAAGAAAATAATTTTCAACCAAGAATATTATTTCCAGAAAAACTAAGCTTCATAAGCAAAGAAGAAATAAGATCCCTTTCAGACAAGCTAAGGGAATTTGTTGCCACCAAACTTGCCTTACAAGAGGTCCTTAAATGAGTGCAAAATATGGAAAGGAAAGAACATTATCATCCACTACAAAGACACACTTAGGTACCTAGA